>NW_012305429.1:0-2826 GCF_000151885.1 Dipodomys ordii
TTGGACACAGCGAGGACATCAGCATGATCTCTCCGGTATTCAGTGTTGGACTCATTGTGGTCACAGCATGACACAGCGGGGGTCTCAGCGAGTCATAGCGGGGGCCTACAGCGGGCTACAGCGGGGAATACAGCGATGACACAGCGTGATTCCAGTGGGACACAGCGTCGATACAGCGGGCACACTGCGTTACACAGCGTTGTACTCAGTTGTGGACACTACGGGACTCAGTGGGGGCACAGCCGGACTCAGCGGGACACAGTGGGACACAGCGGGGACAAAGCGTTGTACACAGCGTGGTACACAGCTGTGGACACAACGGGACACAGTGGGGGCAAAGCGGGACAAAGCAGGGACACAGCGAGACACAGCGGGACACCGCGGGGGACACAGAGGGACACAGCGGGCACACTCTGGGGACACAGCGGGACACTGCGGAACTCAGCGGGAGACACAGCAGTACACAGCGGGACACAGTGGGACACACCGGGGAGACAGCAGGGACCCAGTAGGGGACAAAGCTGGACACAGCGGGTCAGAGCGGGGGACACAGCGGGACACAGCGGGAGACACAGAGGGGTACACAGCGGGACACAGCGGGGAACACAGCGAGGACACAGCGGAACACAGCGGGACACAGCGTCGATACAGTGGGGACAGAGCGGGTCACATAAGGACACAGCGGGACACAGCGGGACACAGCGGGGGACACAGCGGACACAGCGGGGACACAGGGGGACTCAGCGGGGGACACAGCGGGACACAGCGTCGATACAGCGGGCACACAGCATTACACAACGTGGTACAAACTGTGGACACAACGGGACACAGTGGGGGCACAGCCGGACACAGCGGGACACAGTGGGACACAGCGGGGACAAAGCGTGAGACACAGCGGGGGACAGAGAGGGATACAGCAGGGGACACAGCGAGGATACAGCGGGACACAGCGGTGACACAGCGGGGACAAGGCGGGGGACACAACGGGACACAGCGGGGGACACTGCGGGACACAGTGAGGGACAGAGCGTGGGACACAGCGAGACACAGCGGAACAAAGCGGGGGACAAAGCGGGACACAGCACAGACAGAGAAGGGCCACAGCGCGACACCGCGGTGACACAGCTGGACCCAGCGGGGTACACAGCGGGACACAGCGGGCACACAGCGGGGACACAGCGGGACACAGCGGGGACACAGCGGGACTCAGCGGGACACAGCAGGGGACACAGCGGGACACAGCGGGGGACCCAGCGAGGACACAGCGGGACACAGCGGGGTACACAGAGAGGACACCGCAGGGGACACAGCAGGGGACACAGCGGGACACAGCGGGGAACACAGCGAGGACACAGCAGGACACAGCGGGACACATCGTCGATACAGAGGGGACTCAGCGGGGGACACAGCGGGGAAACAGCGGGGGACAAAGTGGGATACCACGGGACACAGTATGACACAGCGGGACACAGCGGGGACATTGCGGGGACACTGCAGGAAAAAGCGGGGGACACGGCGGGACACAGTGGGACACAGCGGGGGACACAGCGGGGGACAGCAGAGACAGAGATGGGCCACAGCGGGACACAGCGGTGACACAGCTGGACACTGCGGGGTACACAGCGGGACACAGCGGGCACACCGGGAACACAGCGGGACACAGCGGGACACAGCGGAGACACAGTGGTACACAGCGGGACAAAGCGGGGGACACAGTGGACACAGCTGGGGACACAGCGAGGACACAGTGGGACACAGCGGGGGACACAGTGAGGACAGAGCGGGACACAGCCGGGGAAAAAGCAGGACATAGCGGGGACACACCAGTGGACAAAGGGGGACACAGCGGGGGACACAGCCGTACACAGCGGGGGAAACAGTGGGGGACACAGCGGGACACAATGGGACACAGCGGGGGACACATGGGGGACACAGCGGGACACAGCGCGGACACAGCGGGACTCAGCGGGGGACACAGCAGTATACAGCAGGACACAGCGGGGACACAGCAGGGACACAGCGGGGGACACAGCGGGACACAGCGGGACACAGCGGGGAACACAGCGAGGACCCAGCGGGACACAGCGGGACACAGCATCGATACAGCGGGCACACAGCATTACACAGCGTGGTACACAGCTGTGGACACAACGGGACACAGTGGGGGACACAGCGAGGACACAGCTGGACACAGCGGAACACAGCGGGAGACAAAGCGGGACACAGTGGGGGACACAGCGAGGACAGAGAGGGACACAGCGGCGACACAGAGGGGACGCAGCTGGGGACACAGCGTGGGACAAAGTGGGACACCACCGGACACAGTGTTACACAGCGGGACACAGCGGGGACACTGCGGGACACAACAAGATAAAGCGGGGGACACAGCGGGCCACAGCGGGCCACAGCGGGGGACAGCGGTGGACACAGCGGGACACAGTGGGCTACCCAGTGAGGACACAGCGGGACACAACAGGGGACACAGCGAGGACACAGCGGGGGACACAGCGGGGGACACAGCGGGACACAGTGGGGAACACAGCGAGGACACAGCGGGACACAACGGGACACAGCGTCGATACAGCGGGGAGGCAGCGTTACACAGCGTGGTACACACTGTGGACAGAACGGGACACAGTGGGGGCACAGCGGGACACAGCGGGACACAGTGGGACACAGCGGGGACAAAGCGTGAGACACAGCGAAGGACAGAGAGGGAAACAGCAGGGGACACAGCGAGAAAACAGCGGGACACAGCGGTGACACAGCGGGGACTCAGCGGGGGACACAGTGGGACACAGCGGGGGACACAGCGGGTCAGAGCGG
>NW_012305430.1:0-2826 GCF_000151885.1 Dipodomys ordii
GCTGTGTCTCGCTGTGTCTCCAAAGTGTCCCCGCTGTGTCCCCAGCTCTGTCCCCAGCTGTGTACCGCTGTGTCCTCCACTGAGTCTCGCTGTGTCCCCACTGTGTCCCGATTTGTCCTCGCTGTGTCCCCCGCTGTGTCCCGCTATGTCTCACCCTGGTCCTCCGCTTTTACCCCGCTGTGTCCCGCTGTGTCCCGCTGTGTCCCCCGCTATGTCCCCACTATGTCCCGATGTGTACCCCGCTGTGTCCAGCTGTGTCACCGCTGTGTCCCGCTGTGTCCCTAGATCTGTCCCCCTCTGTGTCGCGCTGTGTTCCCCGCTTTGTCCCGCTTTGTCCTCGTTGTGTCCCCCGCTGTGTCTCGCTTTGTCCTCGCTGTGTCCCCCGCTGTGTCCCTCTATGTCTCACCCTGGTCCTCCGCTTTGTCCCCGCTGTGTCCCGCTGTGTCCCCCGCTATGTCCCCGCTGAGTCCCGATGTGTACCCCGCTGTGTCCAGCTGTGTCACCGCTGTGTCCCGCTGGGTCCCTAGATCTGTCCCCCTCTGTGTCGCGCTGTGTTCCCTGCTGTGTCCCGCTGTGTCCAGCTGTGTCCCCCGCTGTGTCCCGCACTTTCCCCGCTGTGTCCCGCTGTGTCCCGCTGTGTCCCGAGCTGTGTCCCGCTGTGTCTACTGCTTTGACCGCGCTGAGTCCCCCGCTGTGTCCCGCTGAGTCCCGCTGTGTCCCGCTGTGTACCCGCTGTGTCCCGCTGTGTCCCGCTTTGTCCCGCGCTGTGTCCCGCTGTGTGTACTGCTGTGTCCCTTTGTGTCCCCAGCTGTGTACTCTGTTGTGTCCCGCTGTGTACCCGCTGTGTCTACTGCTGTGTCCCTGCTGTGTCCCGCTGTGTCCCGCTGAGTCCCGCTGTGTACCCACTGTGTCCCGCTGTGTCCCGCTTTGTCCCGCGCTGTGTCCGGCTGTGTCTACTACTGTGTCCCTGCTGGGTCCCGCTGTGTCCCGCTGTGTCCCGCTGTGTCCTCGCTGTGTCCCACGCTGTGTTCCGCTGTGTCCTCCTGTGTCCCCCGATGTGTCCCTTTGTGTCCCCAGCTGTGTAACCAGCTGTGTCCCGCTGTGTCCCTGCTGTATCGAAGCTGTGTCCCGCTGGGTCCCGCTGGGTCCTCGCTGTGTCCTGCTGTGTCCCCCGCTGTGTCCCGCTGTTTCTACAGCTGTGTCCCTGCTGTGTCCCGCTGTGTCCCACTGTGTCCCGCTGTGTCCTCGCTGTGTCCCATGCTGTGTTCCACTGTGTCCTCGGTGTGTCCCCCGATGTGTCCCTTTGTGTCCCCAGCTCTGTACCCTGTTGTGTCCCGCTGTGTACCCGCTGTGTATCAAAGCAGTGTCCCGCTGTGTCCTCGCTGTTTTCCCCGCTGTGTCCCGCTGTGTACCCCTCTGTGTCCCCCTCTGTGTCCTGCTGTGTCCCACGCAGTGTTGCGCTGTGTCCCGCCGTGTCCCGCTGTGTACTGCTGGGTCCCCCGCTGATTCCCGCTGTGTCCCCGCTGTGTCTACTGCTGTGTCCCTGCTGTGTCCCGCTGTGTCCCACTGTGTCCCGCTGTGTCCTCGCTGTGTCCCACACTTTGTTTCACTGTGTCCTCGGTGTGTCCCCCGATGTGTCCCTTTGTGTCCCCAGCTGTGTACCCTGTTGTGTCCCGCTGTGTACCCGCTGTGTCTACTGCTGTGTCCCTGCTGGGTCCCGCTGTGTCCCGCTTTGTCCCGCGCTGTGTCCCGCTGTGTCTACTGCTGTGTCCCTGCTGTGTCCCGCTGTGTCCCGCTGTGTCCCGCTGTGTCCCGTTGTGTCCACGCTGTGTCCCACACTGTGTTCCGCTGTGTCATCCTGTGTCCCCCGATGTGTCCCTTTGTGTCCCCAGCTGTGTAACCCGCTGTGTCCCGCTGTGTCCCCGCTGTATCGAAGCTGTGTCCCGCTGGGTCCCGCTGTGTCCTCGCTGTGTCCCCCGCTGTGTCCCGCTGTGTCCCCTGCTGTGTCCTGCTGTGTCCCGCTGTGACCCTGCTGAGTCCCGCTGTGTCGCAGCTGTGTCCCGCTGTGTCTTCCCTGTGGACCCCGCTGTGTCCCGCTCTGTCCCCTGTTGTGTCCCCCGCTTTGTTTCCGCTGTGTCCCGCTGTGAACCCGCTGTATTGAAGCTTTGTCCTGCTGGGTCCCGCTGTGTCCTCGCTATGTTCCCCTCTCTGTCCCGCTGTTTCCCCCTCTCTATCCCCACGCTGTGTCACACTGTGTCCCTTGTTGTCCCGCTTTGTCCCCCGCTAAATGCCTTCTGTGTCCCCGCTGTGTCCCGCTGTGTCGTCACTATGTCCCCAGCTGTGTCCCGCTGTGTCCCTGCTGTGTCCCCATATGTGTCCCGCTGTGTCCCGCTGTGTACCCCGCTGTGTCCCGCTATGTTCCCGCATTGTCCACGCTGTGTCCCGCTGGGTCTCGCTGTGTCCCCGCAGTGTCCCGCTGTGTCCCCACTGTGTCCCTCGCTGTGTCTCGCTGTGTCCC
Organism: Dipodomys ordii; assembly: GCF_000151885.1. Classification (NCBI taxonomy): domain Eukaryota; kingdom Metazoa; phylum Chordata; class Mammalia; order Rodentia; family Heteromyidae; genus Dipodomys; species Dipodomys ordii. The sequence goes on from NW_012305430.1 coordinate 2,519, forward strand.
GCTGTGTACCGCTGTGTCCCCCGCTGTGTTCTGCTGTGTCCCCGCAGTGGCCCCACTCTGTCCCGCTGTGTCCCGCTGTGTACCGTGGTGTCCCGCTTTGTCCCTTGCTGTGAACCCCGCTGAGTCCCCGCTATGTCCCCACTGTGTCCCGCAGTGTCCTCCCTGTGTCCCCCGCTGTGTCCCTCTCTGTCCCCTGCTATGTCCCGCTCTGTCCTCCGCTGTGTCCCTCTGTGTCCTGCTTTGTCCCGCGCTGTATCAACGCTGTGTCCTGCTGGGTCCCGCTGGGTCCTCGCTGTGTTCCCCGCTTT
>NW_012305431.1:0-2825 GCF_000151885.1 Dipodomys ordii
ATCTTAATCTACTGCTTCTACTTCTCCAGCATCAGCTTCTCCTACTCTGCTTCTTCTGCTTACTACTTCTTCTCCTTATGCTACTCCTTCTTCATCATCATCATCATCGTCATCTTCTTCTTCATCTTCATCTTCTTCATCTTCTTCTTCTTCATCTACATCATCATCTTCTTCTTCTTCTTCTTCTTCTTCTTCTTCTTCTTCTACTTCTTGTTCTTCTTGTTCTTCTTGTTCTTGTTCCTGTTCTTGTTCTTGTTCTTGTTCTTCTTCTTCTTCTTCTTCTTGTTCTTGTTGTTGTTGTTGTTGTTGTTGTTGTTGTTGTTGTTGTTGTTCTTCTTCTTCTTCTTCTTCTTCTTCTTCTTCTTCTTCTTCTTCTTCTTCTTCTTCTTCTTCTCTTTCTTCTGCTCCTTTTTTCCTGCTTCTTCTGCTTCTACTGCCTCTCTTTCTGCTTCTCATTCTGCTTCTGTTTCTCCTTCTGCTTCTCCTATTGCTTCTGCGGCTCTTCCTTCTCCTTCTCCTACTTCTACTTCTCCTTCTGCTTCTGCTTCTTCTGCTTCTCCTGCTTCTCCTTATGCATCTTCTTCTGCTTCTGCTTCTCCTTCTGCTGCTTCTTCTGCTTCTGTTTCTCCTTCTGCTTCCCTTCTGCTTCTCCTTCTGATTCTCCTTCTGCTTCTCCTTCTGTTTCTCCTTCTCCTATACTCGTTCTTCTGCTTTTCCTTCTGCTTCTCCTTCTGCTGCAACTGCTACTGCTTCTGCTTCTTCTGTTACTTCAGCTTCTCCTTCTGCTTTTGATTCTCTTTCTAGGTTCTGCTTCTCCTTCTACTTCAGCTTCTCATTCTGCTTCTCCAGATACTGCTTCTTCTGCTTCTCCTGCTTTTCCTTCTGCTTCAGGTTCTGCTTCTGCTTCTTCGGATTCTTATGCTTCTGCATCTCCTGCTTCTGCTTCTTCTGCTTCCCCTCATTCTCTTTCTGCTTCTCCTTCTGTTTCTGCTTCTCCTTCTGCTTCTGCTTCTTGTCCTTCTCCTGTTTTCTGCTTCTGCTTCTCCTGCTTCTGCTTCTTCTGCTTTTCCTGCTTCTCTTTTTGCTTCTCCTTCTGCTCCTTCTCCTTCTTCTGTTTCTTCTTCTTCTGCTTCTCCCGCTTCTGCTTCTTCTGTCTCCTGTTTCACGTTCTGCTTCTCTTCATCGGCTTCTCTTTCTATTTCTGCTTCTGCTTCTTCTGATTCTGCTTCTTCTCCTTCTTCTTCTCCTTCTGCTTCTGTTTCTTCTGCTTCTCCTGCTTCTCCTTCTGCATCTCCTTCTGCTTGTGGTTTTCCTTCTGCTTCTTCTTCTGCTTCTGCTTCTCCTTCTCCTTCTTCTGCTTCTCCGTCTACTTCTGCTTCTTCTTCTATTCCTGCTTCTACTTCTGCTTCTCCTTCTGTTTCTCCTTCTCGTTCTTCTGCTATTCCTTCTGCTTCTCTTTCTGCTTCTGCATCTTCAGCTTCTTCTGCTACTGCTTCTGCTTCTTCTGTTTCTTCGGCTTCTCCTTCTGCTTTTGCTTCTCTTTCTGCTTCTGCTTCTCCTTCTGGTTCTCCTTCTTCTTCTCCAGATTCTTCTTCTGCTGCTTCTCCTGCTTCTCCTTCTGCTTCAGGTTCTCCTTTTGCTTCTTCGGCTTCTTCTGCTTCTATTTCTGATTCTCCTTCTGTTTCTGCTTCTCTTTCTGGTTCTGCTTCTTCTCCATCTTCTATTTCTTCTGATTCTGCTTCTCCTGCTTCTGCTTCTCCTGCTTCTCCTTCGCTTTCTCTTTATGCTTCTCCTTCTCCTTCTTCTGTTTCTACTACTGCTTCTGCTTCTCCTTCTGCATCTTATTCTGTTTCAATTTCTCCTTCTTCTGCCTTTCATTATGCTTCTGCTTCTCCTGCTTCTGCTCCTTCTGCTTCTCCTGCTTCTCCTTCTCCTTCTCTTTCTGCTTCTGCTTATCCTTCTGTTTCTCCTACGCCTAATCCTTCTCTTTCTCCTTCTTCTTCTTCTGCTTCTCCTGCTGCTTCTTCTTCTGCTTCTTCTGCTTTTTCTGTTTCTTCTTCTTCTGCTTCAGCTTCTACTTCTTCTGCTTCTCCTTCTGCATCTGCTTCTCCGTCTGCTTCTGCTTCTGCTCTTATCCTTCTTCTGTTTCTTCTGCTTCTTCTTCTCCTGCTTCTTCTTTCTCTGCTTCTCCTACTTCTCCTTCTGCTTCTCCGTCTCATTCTCCTTCTCCTTCAATTTCTCCTTCTTGTGCTTCTCATTCTGCTTCTGCTTCTCCTGCTTCTGCTTCTTCTGTTTCTCCTTCTGCTTCTCCTTCTGCTTCTCTTTCTGCTTCTGATTCTCCTTCTGCTCCTCCTACTCCTAATCCTTCTCTTTCTCCTTCTTCTTCTTCTGCTTCTCGTTCTGCTTCTGCTTCTTCTGCTTGTTCTGTTTCTTCTGCTTCTGCTTTTCCAGCTTCTGTTGCTTCTGCTTCTCCTTCTGCTTCAGGTTCTCCTTCTGATTCTTGGGCTTCTTCTGTTTCTTCTGCTTCTGCTTCTCCTGGTACTGCTTCTTCTGCTTCTCTTTCTGCTTCTCCTTCTGCTTTTCCTTCTCCTTCTGCTCCTTCTCTTTCTTCTGTTTCTTCTTCTTCTTGTTCTTCTTCTTGTTGTTCTTCTTCTTCTTGTTCTTCTTCTTCTTCTTCTTCTTCTTCTCCTTCTTCTTCTCCTTCTTCTTCTTCTTCTCCTTCTTCTTCTTCTTCTTCTTCTTCTTCTTCTTCTTCTTCTTTTTCTTCTTCTTCTTCTTTTTCTTCTTCTTCTTCTTCTTCTTCTTCTTCTTCTTCTTCTTCTTCT
>NW_012305432.1:0-2825 GCF_000151885.1 Dipodomys ordii
CTTCTGTTTCTTCTGCTTCTCCTTCTGCTTTTGCTTCTCTTTCTGCTTCTTCTTCTCCTTCTGCTTCTCCAGATTCTGCTTCTTCTGCTTCTCCTGCTTCTCCTTCTGCTTCAGGTTCTGCTTCTGCTTCTTCGGCTTCTTCTGCTTCTACTTCTCCTGCTTCTCTTTTTGCTTTTCCTTCTGTTTCTGCTTCTCCTTCTGCTTCTGCTTCTTCTCCTTCTTCTGTTTCTTCTGCTTCTCCTGCTTCTGCTTCTCCTGCTTCTCGTTCTGCTTCTCCTTCTCATTCTTCTGCTTATCCTTCTCCTTCTTCTGCTTCTCCTTTTGCTTCTGCTTCTCCTTCTGCTTCTGCTTCAATTTCTATTTCTGCTTCTCATTCTGCTTCTTCGTCTTATGTTTCTTCTGCTTCTCCTGCTTCTGCTTCTCCTGCTTCTCCTACTTCTCGTGCTGCTTTTCCTTCTGCGTCTCTTTCTGCTTCTGCTTATCCTTTTGTTCTCCTACTCCTAATCCTTCTCTCTCGCCTTCTCCGACTTCTTCTTCTTCTGCTTCTCTTGCTGCTTCTGCTTCTGCTTATCCTACTATTACTGTTTCTTGTGCTTCTGCTTCAGATTGTGCTTCTTCTGTTTCTCCTTCTGCTTCAGATTCTGCTTCTGCTTCTTCGGCTTCTCCTGCTTCTTCTGCTTCTCCTGCTTCTCTCTCTGCTTCTCCTTCCGCTTCTGCTTCTCCTTCTGCTTCTGCTCTTCTCCTTCTTCTGTTTCTTTTGCTTCTGTTTCTTCTGCTTCTTCTTCTTCTGTTTCTTCTGATTCTACTTCTGCTTCTCCTTCTTCTCCTTCTCTTTCTGCTTCTTCTGATTCTCCTGCTTCTCCTTCTTGTTCTCCTTCTGTTTCTGCTTCTCTTTCTGCTTCTGCTTCTCCTTCTGCTGCTCCTTCTCCTTCTCCTTCTTCTGCTTCTCTCACTGCTTCTGCTTCTGCTTCTTTTGCTTATTCTTTTTCTTCTGCTTCAGCTTCTCCTGCTTCTGCTTCCTCTGCTTCTACTGCTTCTCCTTATACTTCTCCTTATGCTTCTCCTTATGCTTCTCCTTATGCTGCTGCTTCTTCTTCTTCTTCTTCGTCTTCTTCTTCTTCTCTTTCTTCTGCTTCTGCTTTTCCTGCCTCTTCTGCTTCTACTGCTTCTCTTTCTGCTTCTTGTCCTTCTCCTGTTTCTTCTCCTTCTGCTTCTCCTGCTTATGCTTCTTCTGCTTTTCCTGCTTCTCTTTCTGCTTCTCCTTCTGCTTCTCCATCTGCTTTTGCTCCTTCTCCTTCTTCTGTTTCTTCTTCTTCTGCTTCTCCCGCTTGTGCATCTTCTGCTTCTCCTGCTTCTCGTTCTGCTTCTCTTCGTCGACTTCTCTTTCTATTTCTGCTTCTTCTTCTTCTGATTCTGATTCTTCTCCTTCTTCTTCTCCTTCTGCTTCTGCGTTTTCTGCATTTCCTGCTTCTCCTTCTGCATCTCCTTCTGCTTGTGCTTTTCCTTCTGCTTCTTCTTCTGCTCCGGCTTCTCCTTCTCCTTCTTCTGCTTCTCCGTCTGCTTCTGTTTCGTCTGCTTTTCCTGCTTATCCTTTTGCTTCTCCTTCTATTTCTCCTTCTCGTTCTTCTGCTATTCCTTCTGCTTCTCTTTCTGCTTCTGCATCTTCAGCTTCTTCTGCTACTGATTCTGCTTCTTCTGTTTCTTCTGCTTCTCCTTCTGCTTTTGCTTCTCTTTCTGCTTCTGCTTCTCCTTCTGGTTCTCCTTCTTCTTCTCCAGATTCTGCTTCTTTTGCTTCTCCTGCTTCTCCTTCTGCTTTAGGTTCTGCTTTTGCTACTTCGGCTTCTTCTGCTTCTTTTTCTGCTTCTCCTTCTGTTTCTGCTTCTCTTTCTGCTTCTGTTTCTTCTCCTTCTATTTCTTCTGATTCTGCTTCTCCTGCTTCTGCTTCTCCTGCTTCTCCTTCTGTTTCTTTTTATGCTTCTCCTTCTTCTGCTTCTATTACTGCTTCTGCTTCTCCTTCTGCTTCTGCATCTTCTGCTTCTTCTGCTACTGCCTCTGCTTCTTCTGTTTCTTCTGCTTCTCTTTCTGCTTCTCCTTCTGCTTTTGCTTCTCTTTCTGCTTCTGCTTCTCCTTCTGCTTCTCCAGATTCTGCTTCTTCTGCTTCTCCTGCTTCTCCTTCTGCTTCAGGTTCTGCTTCTGCTTCTTCGGCTTCTTCTGCTTCTGCTTCTCCTGCTGCTGCTTCTTCTGCTGCTCCTCCTTCTATTTCTGCTTTTCCTTCTGTTTCTGCTTCTCCTTCTGCTTCTCCTTCTCCTTCTGCTTCAATTTCTCCTTCTGCTTCTCATTCTGCTTCTGCGTCTTCTGTTTCTTCTGCTTCTCTTGCTTCTGCTTCTCCTGCTTCTCCTACTTCTCGTGCTGCTTCTCCTTCTGCGTCTCTTTCTGCTTCTGCTTATCCTTTTGCTTCTCCTACTCCTAATCCTTCTCTTTCACCTTCTCCTTCTTGTTCATCAGATTCTCCTGGTGCTTCAGCTTCTGCTTATTCTACTATTTCTGTTTCTTCTGCTTCTGCTTCAAATTGTGCTTCTTCTGTTTCTCCTTCTGCTTCAGATTCTGCTTCTGCTTCTTCGGCTTCTCATGTTTCTTCAGCTTCTGCTTCTCCAGATTCTACAAGTTCACCTGCTACTCTTACTGATTCTCCTACTGATTCAGCTACTCAATCTGCAACAGCATCTGCTCAACTCTACTACTAAAACATAAAATAAAGATACTACAGCATCTACTTCAACTGATAATTCGAAATCAACTTCTGCATCACCATCATCTCCTTCACA
>NW_012305433.1:0-2825 GCF_000151885.1 Dipodomys ordii
GCCCCGGTGTGTCCGGGCTGTGTAACCCCGCTTTGTTCTAGCTGTGTCACTGCTGTGTCCCGCTATGTACTGCTGTGTCCCCCGCTGAGTCCCGCTGTGTACCCGCTGTGTCCCAATGTGTCCTCGCTGTATCCCCCCCTGTGTCCCGCTGTGTCCCTCCTGTGTCCCCCGCTGTGTCCCGCTGAGTTCCTCTGTGTCCCCTGCTGTGTCCCCCGCTCTGTCCCACTGTGTCCCCCTCTGTGTCCCGCTGTGTCCCTCTGTGTACTGCAGTGTCCCCCGCTGAGTCCCGCTGTGTCCCCGCTGTGTCCCAATGTGTCTTCGCTGTGTCCCCCGCTGTGTCCCCCTCTGTCCCCCGCTGTGTCCCGCTGTGTCTACTGCTGTGTCCACATTGTATCCCGCTGTTTCCCCCACTGTGTCCCGCTGTGTCCTCACTGTGTCCCGCTGTGTCCTTGCTGTGTCCACCGTGTGTCCCGCAGTGTACCCCTCTGTGTCCCCCGTGAGTCCCGCTGTGTACCCCGCTGTTTCCCGCTGTGTCCCGCTTTGTCCCGCTCTTTCCCCACTGTGTCCCGTTGTATTCCGGCTGTGTGCCCGCTGTGTTCCACTGTGTAATCTGCTGTGTCTCGCTTTGTACCCATTGTGTCTCGCTGTGTCCCCCGCTCTGTCCCCCGCTGTGTCCCGCCTTGTCCCCCTCTGTGTCCCGCTGTGTCCCGCTGTGTCCCCCACTGTGTCCCAATGTGTCCCCTGCTGTGTCCCCCACTGTGTCCCGCTGTGTCCCCTGCTGTGTCTGGCTGTGTCCCCCGCTGTGTCCCGCTGTGTCCAGTGCTGTGACCCCGTTGTGCCTTGCTGTGTCCCGCTGTGTCCGCCACTGTGTCCCGCTGTGTCCTCGCTGTGTCCCATTGTGTCCCCGCTGTTTCCCCGCTGGGTCCTGCTGGGTCCCGCTGTGTCCCGCTGGGTCCCCCGCTTTGCCCCGCTGTGTCCCCGCAGTGTCCTGTGGTGTCCCGATTTGCCCCCCGCTATGTCTCCTGCTGAGTCCCCTCTGTGTCCCCGCTGTGTCCCGCAGTGTCCCCGCTGTGTCCCGCTGTGTCCTACTGTGTCCCGTGGTGTCCCGCTTTTTTCCCACTATGTCCCCTGCTGAGTCCCCTCTGTGTCCCCGCTGTGTCAAGCTGTGTCCTTGCTATGTCCTCTGCTGTCTCCCGCTTTGTCCTACGCTGTGTCCTACCTTGTCTCCCGCTTTGTCCTACGCTGTGTCCTACCTTGTCCCAATGTGTCCCTGCAGTGTCCCCCGCTGTGTCCCGCTGTGTCCCGCTGTGTCCCCCACTGTGTCCTGCTGGGTCCCGCTGTGTCCCCGCTGTGTCTCCGCTGTGTCCCGCTGTGTCCCCCGCTTTGTCCCCGCTGTGTCCCCTGTGTCCCCCGCTGTGTCCTGCTGTGTCCCCCGCTGTGTCCCACTGTGTCCACTGCTGTGACCCCGTTGTGCCTTGCTGTGTCCCGCTGTGTCCCCCACTGTCCCCCGCTGTGTCCTTGCTATGTCCCTCTGTGTCCCGCTGTGTCCAAAAGTGTCCCCAGCTGTGTCCCGCTGTGTCACCGCTGTGTCCTGCTGTGTCCTCGCTGTGTCCCCCGCTGTGTCCTTCTTTGTCCCTGCTGTGTACCCCGCTGTGTCCCGCTGTGTCCCCCTCTGTGTCCCGCTGTGTCCCCTGCTGTGTCCCCACTGTGTCACGCTTTGTTTCGCTGTGTCCGGCTGTGTCCTCACTCTGTCTCCCTCAGTGTCCACCTGTGTCACGCTCTGTCCCCTCTGTGTCCCTCTGTGTCCAGCTCTGTCGCCGCTGTGTGTCCGCTGTGTCCCGCTGTGTACCATTCTGTGTCCAGCTGTGTCCCCTCTGTGTCCCGCTGTGTCCATTCTCTGTCCCCTGCTGTCCACCGCTGTGTCTCCAGGCTGTGTCCAGCAGTGTCCCTGCTGTGTCCCGCTGTGTCCTACTGTGTCCCATGGTGTCCCGCTTTTTTCCCTCTATGTCCCCTGCTGAGTCCCCTCTGTGTCCCCGCTGTGTCCAGCTGTGTCCTCGCTGTGTCCTCTGCTGTCTCCCGCTTTGTCCAACGCTGTGTCCTACTGTGTCCCACTGTGTCCCCGCTGTGCCCCCCGCTGTGTCCCGCTGTGTCCCGCTGTGTCCCCCCGCTGTGACCTGCTGTGTCCCGCTGTGTCCCCGCTGTGTCCCCGCTGTGTCCCGCTGTGTCCCCAGATGTGTCCCGCTGGATCCCGCTGGGTCCCCCGCTGGGTCCCGCTGTGTCCCCGCAGGTTCACCGCTGTTTCACGCTGTGTCCTGCTGTGTTCCGTGGTGTCCCGCTTTGTCCCCCGCTGTGTCCCGCTGTGTCCACTGCTGGGTCCCCGCTGTGTCCCGCCGTGTCTCGCTGTGTCCCGCTGTGTCCTCGCTTTGTCCCATGCTGTGTTAAGCTGTGTCCTCCCTGTGTCCCCCGCTGTGTCCCGCTGTATCCCCCGCTGTGCCCCGCAGTGTCCCGCTGTGTCCCGATGTGTCCCGCTGGGTCCCCCGCTGTGTCCCGCTGTGTTCCCCTCTGTGCCCCGCAGTGTCCCGCTGTGTCCCGCTCTGTCCCCCACTGTGCCCCCCGCTGAGTCCTCTATGTGTTGCCGCTGTGTCCCGCTGTGTCCTCGCTGTGTCCCCTGCTGTCTCCCGCTTTGTCCCACGCTGTGTCCCGCTGTGTCCCGCTGTGTCCTCGCTGTGTCCCCCGCTGTGTCCTGCTGTGTTCCCGCTGTGTCCCAAGCTGTGTCCCGCATGTGTCCCGCTGTGTGCCTCGTGTGTCCCACTATGCTCCCGCAG
>NW_012305434.1:0-2825 GCF_000151885.1 Dipodomys ordii
TCAGAAGCAGAAGAAACAGAATAAGCATAAGAAGCAGAATCAGAGGGAGAAGCAGAAGGAGAAGGAGCAGCAGAAGGAGAAGAAGAAGCAGAAAGAGAAGCAGAAACAGAAAGAGAACAAGAAGGAGAAGCAGGAGAATCAGAAGAAGTAGAAGTAGAAGCAGGAAGAGAAGGAGAAGAAGGAGAAGCAGAAGTAGAATCAGTAGAAAGAGAAGAATAAGAATCAGAAGAAACAGAAGCAAAATAAACAGAAGAAGGAGAAGAGCAGAAGCAGAAGGAGAAGCAGAAGATGAAGGAGAAGCAGAAAGAGAAGCAGGAGAAGTAGAAGAAGCAGGAGAAGCAGCAGAAGAAGAATTCGAAGAAGCCGAAGAAGCAGAAGCAGAATTTGAAGCAGGAGAAACAGAAGAAGCACAATCTGAAGCAGAAGCAGAAGAAACAGAAATAGTAGAATAAACAGAAGCAGAAGCAGCAGGAGAAGTAGAAGAAGAAGAAGGAGAAGGCAAAAGAGAAGGTTTAGGAGTATGGAGAAGCAGAAGGATAAGCAGAAGCACAAAGAGAAGCAGGAGAAGCAGCATGAGAAGCAGGAGAAGCAGAAGAAGCAGAAGCAGGAGCAGCAGAAAAAAACAGAAGAGGCAGAAGCAGAATGAGAAGCAGAAGGAGAAATTGAAGCAGAAGGAGAAGCAGAAGAAGAAGGAGAAGGAGAGGGAGAAGCAGAAAGAGAAGCAGAACGAGAAGCAGAACAAGCAGCAGCAGGAGAAGCAGAAGAAACAGAAGAAGGAGAAGAAGGAGAAGGAAAAGCAGAAACAGAAGGAAAAGCAGAAGGAGAAGCAGGAGAAGCAGAAGAAGCAGCAGCAGGAGAAGCAGAAGCAGAAGAAGCCGAAGAAGCAGAAGCAGAACTTGAAGCAGAAGGAGAAGCAGGAGAAGGAGAAGAAGCAGAATCTGGAGAAGCAGAAGCAGAAAGAGAAGCAAAAGCAGAAGGAGAAGCAGAAGGAGGAGTAGAAGAAACAGAAGAAGAAGACGCAGTAGCAGAAGCAGCAGAAGATGCAGAAGCAGAAGGAGAAGCAGAAGCAAAAGCAGAAGAACGAGAAGGAGAAGGAGAAGGAGAAACAGAAGGAGAAGCAGAAAGAAAAGCAGTAGAAGGAGCAGGAGAAGGAGAAGCAGAAAGAGCAGCAGAAGGAGAAGCAGTAGAAGCAGAAACAGGAGAATCATAAGCAGAAGAAACAGGAGAAGGACAAGAAGCAGAAGCAGAAGGAGAAACAGAAACAGAAGGAGAAGCAGAAAGAGAAGGAGGGGAAGCAGAAGAAGCAGTAGCATGAGAAGCAGAAGCAGAAGAAGCCGAAGAAGCAGAAGCAGAACCTGAAGCAGAAGGAGAAGCAGGAGAAGTAGAAGAAGCAGAATCTGGAGAAGCAGAATGAGAAGCAGAAGCAGAAAGAAAAGCAAAAGCACAAGGAGAAGCAGAAGGAGAAGTAGAAGAAACAGAAGAAGCAGACGCAGTAGCAGAAGCAGCAGAAGATGCAGAAGCAGAATGAGAAGCAATAGGAAAAGCAGAAGAACGAGAAGGAGAAGGACAAGGAGAAACAGAAGGAGAAGCCGAAAGAGAAGCAGGAGAAGGAGCAGGAGAAAGAAAAGCAACAGGAGAAGCAGAAAGAGCAGCAGAAGGAGAAGCAGGAGAAGCAGAAACAGGAGAAGCAGAAGCATAAGAATCCGAAGAAGAAGAAGTAGAACCTGAAGCAGAAGGAGAAGCAGGAGAAGCAGTAGAAGCAGAATCTGGAGAAGCAGAATGAGAAGCAGAAGGAGAAGCAGAAGCAGAAAGAGAATCAAAAGCAGAAGGGGAAGCAGAAGAATCAGAAGAAGTAGAAGCAGTAGCAGTTGTAGCAGAAGCAGAAGGAAAAGCAGAAGAACGAGAAGTAGAAACAGAAGGAGAAGCAAAAGGAGAAGCAGAAAGAGAAGCAGGTAAAGCAGAAGAAGAAGAAGCAGAAGGAGAATCAGAAGGAGAAGCAGAAGAAGGAGAAGGAGAAGCAGAAGAAGATGCAGAAGGAGAAGCAGAAGAAGCAGAAGCAGAAAGAGAAGCAGGAAAAGCAGAAGAAGCAGAAGCAAAAGGTGAAGCAAAAGAAGGAGAAGGAGAAGCAGAGGCAGAAGGAGAAGCATAAGGACAAGCACAAGCAGAAGGAGATGCAGAAGGAGAAGCAGGAGAAGCAGAAGAAACAGAAGCTGAAAGAGAAGCAGAAGTAGGAGAAGGAGAAGGAGGAGAAGCAGAAGCAGAAGGAGAAGCAGAAGCAGAATGAGAAGCAGAAAGAGAAGCAGGAGGAGGTCAAGAAGCAGAAGCAGGAGAAGCCGAAAGAGAAAAAGCAGAAACAGAAGCAGAAGGAGAAGCAGAAGCAGAAGGAGAAGCAGCAGAAGAAGTAGAACCAGAAATTCAGGCACGAGAAACAGAAGAAGCAGAAGCAGAAGGAGAAGCAAAAAGAGAAGCAGAAGGAGAAGTAGAAAAAGCAGCAAAAGAAGCAGAAAAACAAGCAGGAGAAGCAGAAGCAGAAAGAGAAGTAGAAGCAGAAGAAGCAGAAGAAGAAGCAGTAGAAGCATAAGAAGCAGAAGCAGCAGAAGCAGAACCAGAAGAAAAAGAAGAAGCATAAGAAGCAGAAGAAGAGGGAGAAACAGAAGAAGGAGAAGGAGCAGCAGAAGGTGAAGCAGAAGGAAATGCAGAAGCAGAAAGAGAAGCAGAAATAGAAGAAGAAGAAGGAGAAGTTGGAGAATCAGAAGAAGCAGAAGCAGAAAGAGAAGCAGAAGAAGGAGAAGGAGAAGCAGAAGGAGAAGGACAAGCAGCAGAAG
>NW_012305435.1:0-2825 GCF_000151885.1 Dipodomys ordii
TGTCCCCCGCTGTGTCCCGTTGTGTCCCACTGTGTCCCCCGCGATGTCCCTGCTGTGTCCCTGCTGTGTCACCGCTGTGTCCCGCTGTGTCCCTCTGTGTCCTCGCTGTGTCCCACGCTGTGTTATGCTGTGTCCTCGCTGTGTCCCCTTCTGTGTACAGTTGTGTCCCCAGCTGTGTACCCCGCTGTGTCCCGCTGTTTCCCCGCTGTATCGACGCTGTGTCCCGATGGGTCCTGCTGGTTCCCGCTGTGTCCCGTTGTGTCCCCAGCTGTGTACCCTGCTGTGTCCCGCAGTGTCCCTGCTGTATCTACGCTGTGTCCCGCTGTGTCCCGCTGTGTACCCCTCTGTGTCCCCCGCTGTGTCCCACTGTGTCCCCCGCTGTGTCTTGCTGTGTCCCGCTGAATGCCGCGCAGGGTCCCTGCTGTGTCCGCGGTGTGTCCCAATGTGTCCTCGCTGTGTCCCGCTCTGTCCCACTCTGTCCCCACTGTGTCCCGCTGTGTCCCCCGCTGTGTCCCACTGTGTCTACTGCTGTGTCCCTGTGTGTCCCGCTGTGTTCCGCTGTGTCCCGCTGTGTCCCGCTGTGTCCTCGCTGTGTCCCACGCTATGTTTTGCTGTGTCCTCACTGTGTCCACAGATGTGTCCCATTGTGTCTCCAGGTGTGTAACCAGCTGTGCCCCGCTGTGTCCCCGCTGTGTCCTCGCTGTTTTCCAAGCTGTGTCCCGCTGTGTAACCCTCTGTGTCCCGCTCTGTGTCCCGCTGTGTCCCCCAGCTGTGTCCCATTGTGTCCCGCTGCGTCCCGCTGTGTACTGCTGTGTCCCCCGCTGAGTCACGCTGTGTCCCGCTGGGTCCCGCTGTGTCCCGCTGTGACCCTGCTGAGTCCCCCTGTGTCCCCGCTGTGTCCCGCTGTGTCGTCGCTCTGTCCCCCACTGTGTCCCGCTGTGTCCCCCGCTGTGTCCCGCTGTGTCCCGCTGTATCCCGCTGTGTCTCCGCTGTGTGTCCGCTGTGTTCCGCTGAGTACCCCGCTGTGTCCAGCTGTGTCCCCGCTGTGTCCCTCTGTGTCCCCTCTCTGTCCCCTGCTGTCCCCTGTTGTGTCCCCCGCTGTGTCCTGCTGTGTCCCGCTGTGTCCAACGGTTTGTCCCTCTGTGTCCCCGCAGTGTCCCCGCTGTGTCCCGCTGTGTCACACTGTGTCCCTTGGTGTCCGGCTTTGTCACCCACTGTATCCCCCGCTGAGTCCCCTCTGTGTCCCCGCTGTGTCCTGCTGTGTCCCCCGCTGTGTCCCGTTGTGTCCCGCTGTGTCCCTGCTGTGTCCGCGCTGTGTCTCGCTGTGTCCCCGCTGGATCAACGCTGTGTCCCGCTGTGTCCCCCACTGTGTCCCGCTGTGTCCCCCGCTGTGTTCCCTGTGTCTACTGCTGTGTCCCGCTGTGTCCCGCTGTGTCCTGCTTTGTCCTCGCTGTGTCCCACGCTGTGTTCCGCTGTGTCCCCCGCTGTCTCCCGCTGTGTCCAGCTGTGTCCCTTTGTGTCCCCAGCTGTGTCCCCCGCTGTGTCCCGCTGTGTCCAGCTGTGTCCCTGCTGTGACCCTCTCTGTCCCCGCTGTATTGACGCTGTGTCCCGGTGTGTCCCGCTGTGTCCGCGCTGTGTTCCCGGCTGTGTCCCGCTGTGTACCCCTCTGTGTCCCCTGCTGTGTCCCGCTGTGTCCCCTCTCTGTCCCCTGCTGTCCCCCACTGTGTCCCCCGCTGTTTCTCACTGTGTCGCCCGCTTTGTCCCTCTGTGCCCCTGCAGTGTCCCCGCTGTGTCCCACTGTGTCACACTGTGTCCAGTGTTGTCCCGCTTTGTCCCCCGCTGTGACCTCGCAGTGTTTCCCTCTGTGTCCCGCTGGGTCCTCGCTGGGTCCCCCGCTGTGTCCCGCTGTGTTCCCCGCTGTGTCCTGCTGTGTCCGACTGTGTCCCGCTGTGCCCCTGCTGTGTCCCGCTGTGTCCCGCTGTGTCCCCGCTGTGTGCCCGCTGTGTCCCGCTGTGTACCCCGCTGTGTCCAGCTGTGTCCTTTTGTGTCACGCTGTTTCCCCGCTGTGTCCCTTCTGTGTCCCTCTGTGTACCCCGCTGTGTCCAGCTTTGTCCCCGCTGTGTCTCGCTGTGTTCCACGCTCTGTCCCACACTGTGTCCCGCAGTGTCCCCCGCTGTGTCCCGCTGTGGCCCCCGCTGTGTCCCACTGTGTCCCCCGCTGAGTCCCCGCTGTGTCACCGCTGTGTCCCGCTGTTTCCTTGCTGTGTCCCCTGCTGTCTCCCTCTCTGCCCCCGCTGGGTCTCACTCTTTGTCCCCGCTCTGTCCCACTGTGTCCCGCTGTGTCCGGCTGTGCCCCCACTGTGTCCCGTTTTGTCCACAGTGTGTACACGCTGTGTAACGCTGCGTCCCCGCTGTATCGATGCTGTGTCCCGCTGTGTCCCGCTGTGTTCTCGCTGTGTTCCCCGCTGTGTCCCCCTGTATCCCCCGCTGTGTCCTGCTGTGTCCTCACTGGGTCTCCCGCTGGGTCCCGCTGTGTCCCCCGCTGTGTCCCGCTGTGTCCCGCTGTGTCCTCGCTGTGTCCCCCGCTGTGTCCCGTTGTGTTCCTAGCTGTGTACCCCGTTGTGTCCTGCTGTATCGACTCTGTGTCCCACTGGGTCCCGCTGTTTCTTTCCTGTGTTCCCCGCTGTGTCTCGCTGTGTCCCCGCTGTATCGACGCTGTGTCCCTGCTGTGTCCCGCTGTTTCCCGCTCTGTCCTCGCTGTGTCCCCAGCTGTGTCCCGTTGTGTCCCCAGCAGTGTCCCCCGCTATGTCCCGCTGTGTGTACTGC
>NW_012305436.1:0-2825 GCF_000151885.1 Dipodomys ordii
CACATCGGGACACAGCAGTAGACACAGCGGGACACAGCGAGACACAGCAGGGACACAGAATTAGACACAGCGGGACACACCGGGGGACACAGCGGGACACAGCGGGACACAGCAGGGACACAGCGGGACACAGCGGGGGACACAGAGAGGACACAGTGGAACACAGCGTGGGACACAGCGAGGAAACAGCGGGACACAGCGGGACACAGCGGGGACACAGCAGTAGACACAGCGGGACACAGCGGGGGACACAGCGGGACACAGCGGGGGACAAAGGGAGGACACAGCGGGACACAGCTGGGACACAGCGGGGACTCACCGGGGGACACAGTGGGGGACAGAGCGTAGGACATAACGAGACACAGCGGGGACAAAGCTGGACACAGCGGGGTACACAGCGGGACACAGCAGGGACACAGCGGGGACACAGCGGAACACAGCGTGGGACACAGTGAGGACACAGCGGGACTCAGCGGGGTCCACAGCATTACACAGCGGGACACAGCGGGGGACACAGAGGGACACAGCGGGGGACACAGCAGGGACACAGCAGGTCACAGCAGGGACACAGCGGGATATAGCGGGACACAGCGTGGGACACAGCGGGACACAGCGGAAACAGCCGGACAGAGCGGGGGACACAGCAGAACACAGTGGGGGACAGAGCGTTGGACACAGCGAGACACAGCGAGGACAAAGCTGGACACAGTGGGGACACAGCGGGACACAGCAGGTCACAGCAGGGACACAGCGGGACACAGCGGGACAAAGCGGGGGACACAGAGGGCACAGCGGGGGACACAGCGAACACACAGCAGGACACAGCGGGGGACACAGCGAGGAGACAGAGGGACACAGCGGGGGACACAGCGAGGACACAGCGGGGGACACAGCAGGGGACACAGCGGATACACAGCGGGACACAGCGGGGGACACAGGGGGGACACAGCGGGGACACAGCGGGACTCAGTGGGGGACACAGCAGGACACAGCGGGACACAGCAGGGGACACAGCGGGACACAGCGGGGGACACAGCCGGACACAGCAGGGGACAGAGCGGGGGACACAGCGGGACACAGCGGGGACACAGCGGGACACAGCGGGGACACAGCGGGACACAGCGGGACACAGCGTGGACAGAGCGGGACACAGCAGGGGACACAGCGGGACACAGCAGGGGACACAGTGAGGACACAGCGGGTCAGAGCAGGGAATACAGCGAGGACACAGTGGGACACGGCGGGACACAGCAGGGACACAGCAGGGGACCCAGCGGGACCCAGCAGGACCGAGCGGGGACTCAGTGGGGACTCAGTGGGGACACAGTGGGGGACACAGTGGGGGAGACAGCGGGACTCAGCGGGGACACAGCGGGAGAAAGCGGGGACACTGCGGGCACACAGCGGGACAAAGCGGGAGACACATCGGGACACAGCGGGACACATCGGGGACAGAGCGGGACACAGCGTGACACAGTCGGACACAGCGGGGGACACAGCGGGACACAACGGGGGACACAGTGAGGACACAGCGGGACAGAGTTGGGACACAGCTGGACACAGCCGGCCACCACGGGACAGAGCAGTACACAGCTGGACACAGCGGTGACACTGCGGGGACACAGCGGGACACAGTGGGGGACACAGCGAGGACACAGCCGGACACAGCACGACACAGCGGGGGACAAAGCGGTAGACAGTGGGTGACACAGCGAGGACACAGCAGGACATAGCAGGGACACAGAGGGGACACGGCGGGGACACAGCGGGGAACACAGCGAGACACAGCGGGGGACACAGCGGGGACACAGCGGAACACAGCAAGAACACAGATGGGACTCAGCGGGGGACACAGCGGGGGACAAAGCGGGACACCACGGACATAGTGGGACACAGCAGGACAAAGCGGGGACACTGCGGAAGCACAGAGCAGGACACAGCGGGGGACACAGCGGGACACAGTGGGGGATACAGCCGGGACAAAGCTGGGGACAGAAAGGTGGACACTGCAGGACTCAGCGGGGACACAGCGGGACACAGCGGGACACATCGGGGACAGAGCGGGACACAGCGTGGCACAGTCGGACACAGGCGGGGACACAGCAGGACACAACGGGGGACACAGTGAGGTCACAGCGGGACAGAGCGGGGGATACAGTGAGGACACAGCGGGACACAGGGGGACACATCGGCGGACACAGAGGGGTACAAAGCGGAACACAGCGGGACACAGTGGGGGACACAGCGGGACACAGCGGGAAACACAGCGGGGGACACAGCAAGACACAGCGGGGAATACAGCGAGGACAAAGCGGGACACAGCGTCGGAATAGCGGGGAAACAGCGGGACACAGTGAGGTACACAGCTGGGGACACAACGGGACACAGGGTGGACAAAGCGGGACACAGCGGGACACAGCGGGCTGAAAGCTTGAGACACAGGGGGGACAGAGCGGGAGACAGCGGGGGACACAGCGGAACACAGCGGGGGACACAGCAGGGGACACAGCGGGACACAGTGGTGGACAAAGCGGGACATAGCGGGGACACAGGTGGACACAGCAGTGTACACACCGTGACACAGCGGGGACACAGCGGGGACACAGCGGGACACAGGGGGACACAGTGGGACACAGCGGGACACAACGGGGGACACAGTGAGGACACAGCGGGACAGAGCGGGGACACAGCTGGACACAGCGGGGTACACAGCGGGACACAGCGGGGACACAGCGGGGACACAGCGGGACACATCGGGCACACAGCCGGACACAGCGGGGACACAGCATTGGTCACAGTGGGACACAGCGGGGGACACAGCCGGA
>NW_012305437.1:0-2825 GCF_000151885.1 Dipodomys ordii
CGGGACACAGCGGGGACATTCGGGACACAGTGTGGGACACAGCGTGGGACACAGCGGGCCCAAAGCTGGACACAGCGGGGTACACATAGGGACACAGTGGGGAAACAGCGTGACAGAAAAGGACACAGCTAGACACAGCGGGGTACACAGCGGGACACAGCGGGCACACAGCGGGGACACAGCGGGACACAGCGGGGACACAGTCGGACACAGCGGGACACAGCGGGGGACACAGCAGGACACAGTGGGGGACCCAGCGAGGACACAGCGGGACACAGCGGTGGACACAATGGGGGACACAGCGGGACACAGCGGGGAACACAGCGAGGACACAGCGGGACACAGCGGGAAACACTGTGAGGTCACAGCGGGGGACAAAACGGGACAACACGGGACACAGTGTGACAGAGTGGGACACAGCGGGGACACTGCAGGGGCACAGCGGGACAAAGCAGGCGACAAAGTGAGACACAGCGGGGGACACAGCGGGGGACAGCAGGGGCCAGAGAGAGGACACAGCGGGACACAGCAGGGGACACAGAGGGGTACACAGCGGGACACAGCCGGAAACACAGCGCGGACACAGTGGGACACAGCGGGACACAGCGGGGGATACAGGGAGGACACAGCGGGACCCAGCGGGACCCAGCGTCGATACAGCGGGGACACAGCGGGACACAGCAAGGTACACAACTGGGGACCCAACGGGACAAGGCGGGGAACACATGGAGGACATAGCGGGACCCAGCGGGACCCAGCGTCGTTACAGCGGGGACACAGTGGGATACAGCAGGGTGCACAGCTGGGGACACAACGGGACACTGCGGGGGACACAGAGAGTATCCAGCGGGACACAGCGGTACACAGCGGGGACACTGCGGGAACATAGTGGGACACAGCAGGGTACACAGTGGGACACAGCGGGACACAGCTAGGGACACAGCGGGGACAAAGCGGCAGACAGCGGGGAACACAGCGAGGACACAGCGGGACACAGCGGCGACACAGAGGGGACTAAGCGGGACAAAGCGGGGGACACAGCGGGACACAGCGGGACACAGCGGGGGACACAGCGGGGGACAGCGGAGACAGAGAGGGGACAAAGCAAGACACAGCGGTGACACAGCTGGACACAACGGAGTACACAGCAGGACACAGCAGGGCACACAGCGGGGACACAGCGGTACACAGCTGGACACAGCAGGGACCGAGCGAGACATAGCGGGACACAGCCGATCACAGCATGGGGCACAGCGAGACACAGCGGGGGACCCAGCGAGGACACAGCGGGACACAGCGGGTGACACAGCTGGGGACACAGCGGGACACAGCGGGGAACACAGCAAGGACACAGCGGGACACAGCAGGACACAGCGTCCATACAGCGGGGACACAGTGTTACACAGCGTGGTACCCAGCTGTGGACACAACGGGACAGAGTGGGGGCACAGCGAGACACAGTGGGACACAGAGGGACACAGCGTCGATAATGGTGGGGACACAGCGGGACACAGCGGGGTACACAGCTGGGGACACAACGGGACACAGCGGGTACACCGCGGGACACAGCGGGACACAGCGGGGGACACAGAGGGACACAGCAGGGGACACAGCAGGGGACACAGCGGGAAACAGCGGGACACAGCGGGGGACACAGGGGAGACACTGCGGGACACAGCGGGGGACAGAGCGAGGACACATTGGGACACAGCGGGGAAACAGCCGGACTCAGCGGGGAACACAGCGGGTGACAAAGCCGGACACCACGGGACACAGTGTGACACAGCGAGACACAGCGGGAACACTGCATGGACACAGGAGAACACACCCAGGGACACAGCGGGACACAGCAGGACACAGCGGGGGACACAGCGGGGGACAGCAGGGGAGAGAGAGGGGACACAGCGGGACACAGCGGGGACACAGTTGGACACAGCGGGGTACTCAGCAGGACAGAGCGGGCGCACAGCGGGGACACAGCGGGATACAGCTGGACAAAGCGGGACACAGCGGGACACAGCGGGACACAGCGGGGGACACAGCGTGGGACAGAGCGACGACACAGCGGGACACAGCGGGACATAGGGGGACTCAGCAGGGTCACAGTGGGACACAACAGGACACAGCGGGACACAGCGTGACACAGCGGGGATACAGCAGGGACACAGCGAGGGACACAGCGGGACAAAACTGGACACAGCATGGGACACAGCAGGACACAGCGGGGGACACAGCGGGGGACAGAGCGGGACACAACAGGGACCACAGCGAGGACACAGCGGGACCCAGCGGGGACAAAGCTGGACAAAGCGGGGTATACACAGCCAGACACAGCGGGGCCACAGCGGGGACACACCGGGACACTGAGGGTCACATCAGGGACATAGCGGGACAAAGCGGGACACATCAGGACACAGCGGGGGACACAGTGGGACACAGTGGGGGACACAGTGAGGACACAGCGGGACACAGTGGAGGAAAAAGCGGGACACAGCGGGGACACAGCGGGACACAGCGGTGGACACAGCGAGGACACAGCGGGACCCAGCGGGACACAGCGTCGATACAGCGGGGTCAGAGTGGGCCACAGCGGGGTACACGGCTGGGGACACAATGGGACACATCGGGGGACACAGCAAGTACTCAGCGGAACACAGCGTGGGACACAGTGAGGACACAGGGGGACACAGCGGGACACAGCTGGACACAGCAGGAACACAGCAGTAGACACAGCGGGACACAGCAGGGGACACAGCGGGACACAGCGGGGGACACAGGGAGGACAGAGCGGGACACAGCGGGGACACAGCGGGGACTCAGCGTGA
>NW_012305438.1:0-2825 GCF_000151885.1 Dipodomys ordii
TTCATTCATATCGACGCTGTGTCCCGCTTGGTCCCGCTGTGTCCTCGCTGTGTTCCCCGCTGTGTCCCGCTGTTTACCCCTCTGTGTCCCCTGCTGTGTCCCGCTGTGTCTCGCTGTGTACTGCTGTGTCCCCCACTGAGTCCCGCTGTGTCCCCGCTGTGTCCCAATTTGTCCTTGCTGTGTCCCGTGCAGGGTCCCGCTGGGTCCCCCCTGTGTACCCCGCTGCGTCCCGCTGTGTCCCGCTGTGTTTCCTGCTGTGTCCTCTGCTCTGTCCCACTGTGTCCCCCTCTGTGTCCTGCTGTGTCCCGCTCTGTCCCCCCTGTGTCCCCCGCTGTGTCTTGCTGTGTCGTCGCTGTGTCCCCAGCTGTGTCCCGCTGTGTCCACACTGTGTTCCCCGTGTGTCCCGCTGTGTACCCCGCTGTGTCATGCTGTGTCCCGCTCTTTCTCCACTGTGTCCCGGTGTGTCCCGCTGTGTCCCTGCTGTGTGCCCGGTGTGTCCCGCTCTGTACCCCGCTTTGTCTAGCTGTGTCACTGCTGTGTCCCGCTGTGTACTGCTGTGTCCCCCGCTGAGTCCCGCTGTGTCCCCGATGGGTCCCATGTGTCCTCGCTGTTTCCCACGCTGTGTTCTGCTGTGTCCTCGCTGTGTCCCCCGCTGTGTCCCACTGTGTCCCCGCTGTATCGACGCTGTGTCCCGCTTGGTCCCGCTGTGTCCCCCCTGTGTCCCCCGCTGTGTCCCACTGTGTCCCGCTGTCTCCCCCGCTGTGCCCCTATGTGTCCCACGCTTTGTCCCCCTGTGTCCCCGCAGTTTCCCCGCTGTGTCCCGCTGTTTCCCACTGTGTTCTGTGGTGTCCCGCTTTGTCCCCCGCTGTGTCCCCCGGTGAGTCGCTGCTGTGTCCCCGCTTTGTCCCGCTGAGTCCTCCATGTGTCCCCCGCTGTGTTTCGCTGTGTCCGCCTGTGTCCTCGCTCTGTCTCCCTCAGTGTCCAGCTGTGTCCTCGCTGTGTCCCCCGCTGTGTCCCGCTGAGTCCCCTGCTGTGTCCCGCTGTGTCCCGCTGTGTCCCGCTCTGTCCCCTCTGTGTCCCTCTGTGTCCAGCTCTGTCCCTGTTGTGTGTCCGCTGTGCCCCGCTGTGTACCCTTCTGTGTCCAGCTGTGTCCCCTCTGTGTCCCACTGTGTCCCTTCTCTTTCCCCCGCTGTCCACAGCTGTGTCCCCCGGCTGTGTCCCGCAGTGTCCCCGCTGTGTCCCGCTGTGTCCTACTGTGTCCCATGGTGTCCTGCTTTTTCCCCTCTATGTCCCCTGCTGAGTCCTCGCTGTGTCCTCCGCTGTCTCCCGCTTTGTCCCACGCTGTGTCCTACTGTGTCCCACTGTGTCCCTGCTGTGTCCCCCGCTGTGTCCCGCTGTGTCCCGCTGTGTCCCCCGCTGTGTCCTGCTGGGTCCCGCTGTGTCACTGCTGTTTCTTGCTGTGTCCCGCTGTGTTTCGTGGTGTCCCTCTTTGTCTCCCGCTGTGTCCCCCTGCTGTGTCCCGCTGTGTCCGACTGTGTCCCGCTCTGTCCCCGCTGTGTCCCACTGTGTCCCGCTGTGTCCCACTGCGTCCCGCTGTGTCCCGCTGTGCCCCCACTGTGTCCCGTTGTGTCCACAGCTTTGTACCATGCTGTGTAACGCTGTGTCTCCGCTGTATCGACGCTGTGTCCCGCTGGGTCCCGATGTGTCCTCGCTGTGTTCCCCGCTGTGTCCAGCTGTTTCCCCACTTTGTCCCCCACTGTGTCCTCGCTGTGTCCCCCGCTGGGTCCCTCTGTGTCCCGCTGTGTCCTCGCTGTGTCCCCCTCTGTGTCCCGCTGTGTCCCCCGCTGTGTCCCGCTGTGTCCCGCTGTGTCCCTTTGCGGTCCCGCTGTGTCCCGCTGTGTCCTGCTTTGTCCCCCACTGTGTCCCGCAGTGACCCCGCTGTGTCCCGCTGTGTCCCACTGTGTCCCGTGGTGTCCCGCTTTGTCCCCCGCTGTGTCCCCGGCTGAGTCTCGCTGTGTCCCCACTGTGTCCTCTCTGTGTCCCCCGCTGTGTCCTGCTCTGTTCCCCACTGTGTCTCCCGTTTTGTCCCTGCTGTGCCCCGCTGTGTCCCGCTGTGTCCCGCTGTGTCCCCCACTGTGTCCCGTTGTGTCAACAGCTGTGTACCCCGATGTGTCCCTGCTGTATCGACGCTTTGTCTCGCTGGGTCCTGCTGTGTCTCTCTCTGTGTTCCCCATTGTGTCCCGCTGTGTCCCCCGCTGTGTCACTCGCTGTGTCCCCCGCTGTGTCCCGCTGTGTCCCGCTGTGTCCCCCGCTGTGTCCTTGCTGTGTCCCCGCTGTGTCCCGCTGGGTCCCGCAGTGTCCCCCGCTGAGTCCCGTTGTGTCACCGCTGTGTCCCGCGGTGTCCCCGCTCTATCGATGCTGTGTCCCGCTGGGTCCTGCTGTGTCCACTCTTTGTTCCCCGCTGTGTCCCGCTGTGTCCCCCATGTGTCTCTTGCTATGTCCCGCTGTGTCCCCGGCTGTGTCCGGCTGTGTCTTGCTGTGTCCCCCGCTGTGTCCTTGCTGTGTCCCCGCTGTGTCCCGCTGTGTCCCGCAGTGTCCCCAGCTGTGTCCCGCTGTGGCTGTGTCACCGCTGTGTCCCGCTGTGTCCTCGCTGTGTCCCACGCTGTGTCCCGATTTGTCCATGCTGTGTACCCCGCTGTGTTCCTCTGTGTCCCCGGCTGTGTCCCGCTGTGTCCCCTGCTGTGTCCCCACTGTGTCACGCTGTGTTTCGCTGTGTCCGGCTGTGTCCTCGCTCTGTCTCCCTCAGTGTCCAGCTGTGTCTTCCC
>NW_012305439.1:0-2824 GCF_000151885.1 Dipodomys ordii
TGCTCCTTCTCCTTCTTCTGTTTCTTCTTCTTCTGCTTCTCCCGCTTCTGCTTCTTCTGCTTCTCCTGCTTCTCGTTCTGCTTCTCTTCGTCGGCTTCTCTTTCTATTTCTGCTTCTGCTTCTTCTGATTCTGCTTCTTCTCCTTCTTCTTCTCCTTCTGCTTCTGTTTCTTCTGCTTCTGCTGCTTCTCCTTCTGCATCTCCTTCTGCTTGTGCTTTTCCGTCTGCTTCTTCTTCTGCTTCTGCTTCTCCTTCTCCTTCTTCTGCTTCTCAGTCTGCTTCTGCTTCTTCTTCTTTTCCTGCTTCTCCTTCTGCTTCTCCTTCTGCTTCTCCTTCTGTTTCTCCTTCTTGTTCTTCTGCTATTCCTTCTAATTCTCTTTCTGCTTCTGCATCTTCAGCTTCTTCTGCTACTGCTTCTGCTTCTTCTGTTTCTTCTGCTTCTCCTTCTGCTTTTGCTTCTCTTTCTGCTTCTGCTTCTCCTTCTGATTCTCCTTCTTCTTCTCCAGTTTCTTCTTCTTCTGCTCCTCCTACTCCTAATCCTTCTCTTTCTCCTTCTTCTTCTTCTGCTTCTCGTCCTGCTTCTGCTTCTTCTGCTTCTTCTTTTTCTTCTGCTTCTGCTTTTCCAGCTTCTGCTGCTTCTGCTTCTCCTTCTGCTTCAGATTCTCCTTCTGGTTCTTGGGCTTCTTCTGTTTCTTCTGCTTCTCCTGCTACTGCTTCTTCTGCTTCTCTTTCTGCTTCTCCTTATGCTTCTGCTTCTCCTTCTGCTCCTTCTCTTCTTCTGTTTCGTTCTTCTTCTTCTGCTTCTCCCGCTTCTGCTTCTTCTGCTTCTCCTGATTGTCCTTCTGCTTCTGCTTCTCCTTCTCCCTCTTCTGCTTCTCTTTCTGCTTCTGCTTCTTCTGATTCTCCAACTTCTCCTTCTGTTTCTGCTTCTCTTTCTGCTTCTGCATCTCCTTCTGCTTCACCTTCTGCTGCTCCTTCTCCTTCTTCTGTTTCTCCCTCTGCTTCTGCTTCTTATGCTTCTTCTTTTTCTTCTGCTTCTGCTTCTCCTGCTTTTGCTTCTTATGCTTCTACTGCTTCTTCTTCTGGTTCTGCTTCTTCTGCTTCTACTTCTCTTTCTGCTTCTGCTTCTCCAGCTAGTTTTTCTGCTTCTTCTGCTGCTTCTCCTTCTGCTGCTTCTTTTACTACTCCTTGTGCTTCTCTTTTTGCTTCTCCTTCTGCTTCTGCTTCTGCTTCTTCTGTTTCTCCTGCCTGAATTTCTGGTTCTACTTCTTCTGCTGCTTCTCCTTCTGCTAATGTTTCTGCTTCTTCTGCTTCTTCTCTTTCGGCTTCTCCTGCTTCTGCTTCTTGTCCTTCTCCTGCTTCTCTTTCTGCTTCTCATTCTGCTTCTGCTTCTCCTTCTGCTTCTCCTCCTTCTCCTTCTCCTACTTCTGCTTCTCCTTCAGCTTCTGATTCTTCTGCTTCTCCTGCTTCTCCTTCTGCATCTCCTTCTGCTTGTGCTTGTCCTTATGCTTCTGCTTCTGCTTCTCCTTCTCCTTCTCCTCCTTTTGCTTCTCCTTTTGCTTCTGCTTCTTCTGCTTTTCCTGCTTCTCCTCCTGCTTCTGCTTCTTCTGCTTCTCCTGCTTCTCATTCTGCATCTTCTTCTGCTTCTCCTTCTCCTTTTTCTGGTTCTCCTTCTGATTCTCCTTTTGCTTCTTCTTCTTCTGCTTTACCTGCGTCTCTTTCTGCTTCCCCTTCTGTTTCTCCTTCTGTTTCTACTTCTCCTTCTTGTTCTTCTGCTTTTCCTTCTGCTTCTGCTACAACTGCTTCAGCTTCTACTTCTTCTGTTTCTTCTGCTTCTCCTTTTGCTTTTGATTCTCTTTCTGCTTCTGCTTCTCCTTCTGCTTCTTATTCTGCTTCTTCAGATTCTGCTTCTTCTGCTTCTCCTGTTTGTCCTTCTCCTATTTGCTATTGATTCTCTTTCTAGCTTCTGCTTCTCCTTCTGCTTCTTATTCTGCTTCTTCAGATTCTGCTTCTTCAGCTTCTCCTGTTTGTCCTTCTGCTTCAGGTTCTCCTTCTGCTTTTTCACATCCTTATGCTTCTGCTTCTCCTGCTTCTGCTTCTTCTGCTTTCCCTCCTTCTCTTCCTGCTTCTCCTTCTGTTTCTGCTTCTCCTTCTGCTTCTGCTTCTTGTCCTTCTCCTGTTTCTTCTGCTTCTGCTTCTCAAGTTTCTGCATCTCCTGCTTCTCCTTCTGCTGCTCTTTCTGCTTCTCCTGCTGTTTTTCCTTCTCCTGCTCCTTCTTCTGCTTCTCTTTCTGCTTCTCCTTCTGTTTCTCCTACTCCTTCTCCTTCTCGTTCTTCTGCTTTTCCTTCTGCTTCTGCATCTTCTGCTTCTTCTGCTACTGCCTCTGCTTCTTCTGTTTCTTCTGCTTCCCCTTCTGCTTCTCCTTCTGCTTTTGCTTCTCTTTCTGCTTCTGCTTCTCCTTCTGCTTCTCCAGATTCTGCTTCTTCTGCTTCTCCTGCTTCTCCTTCTGCTTCAGGTTCTGCTTCTGCTTCTTCTGCTTCTGCGTCTCCTGCTGCTGCTTCTTCTGCTTCTCCTGCTTCTCTTTCTGCTTTTCCTTCTGTTTCTGCTTCTCCTTCTGCTTCTTCTCCTTCCTATGTTTCTTCTGCTTCTGCTTCTCCTGCTTCTGCTTCTCCTGCTTCTCCTTGTGCTTCTCTTTCTGCTTCTCCTTCTCCTTCTTCTGCTTCTCCTTCTGCTTCTGCTTCTGCTTCAATTTCTCCTTCTGCTTCTCATTCTGCTTCTGCTTCTTCTGTTTCTTCTGCTTCTCCTGCTTCTGCTTCTCCTGCTTC
>NW_012305440.1:0-2824 GCF_000151885.1 Dipodomys ordii
GTTTCTTCTTCTTCTGCTTCTCCCGCTTCTGCTTCTTCTGCTTCTCCTGCTTCTCGTTCTGCTTCTCTTCGTCGGCTTCTCTTTCTACTTCTGCTTCTGCTTCTTCTGATTCTGCTTCTTCTACTTCTTCTCTCCTTCTGCTTCTGCTTCTTCTGCTTCTCCTGCTTCTCCTTCTGCATCTCCTTCTGATTGTGCTTTTCGTCTGCTTCTTCTTCTGCTTCTGCTTCTCCTTCTCTTTCTTCTGCTTCTCCGTCTGATTCTGCTTCTTCTGCCTTTCCTGATTCTCCTTCTGCTTCTCCTTCTTCTTCTCCTTCTGTTTCTCCTTCTCCTTCTAGTTCTTCTGCTATTCCTTCTGCTTCTCTTTCTGCTTCTGCATCTTCAGGTTCTTCTGCTACTGCTTATGCTTCTTCTGTTTCTTCTGCTTCTCCTTCTGCTTTTTCTTCTCTTTCTGCTTCTGCTTCTCCTTCTGGTTCTCCTTCTTCTTCTCCAGATTCTGCTTCTTCTGCTTCTCCTTCCGCTTCAGGTTCTGCTTCTGCTTCTTCGGCTTCTTCTGCTTCTATTTCTGTTTCTGCTTCTCCTTCTGTTTCTGCTTCTCTTTCTGCTTTTGTTTCTTCTCCTTCTTCTATTTCTTCTGCTTATGCTTCTCCTGCTTCTCCTTCTGTTTCTCTTTATTCTTATCCTTCTGCTTCTCCTTCTCCTTCTTCTGCTTCTCCTTCTGCTTCTGCTTCTGCTTCTCCTTCTGCATCTTCTTCTGTTTCAATTTCTCCTTCTTCTGCTTTTCATTCTGCTTCTGCTTCTTCTGCTTCTGCTTCTTCTGCTTCTCCTGCTTCTCCTTCTCCTTCTCCTTCTCTTTCTGCTTCTGTTTATCCGTCTGTTTCTCCTGCTCCTAATCCTTCTCTTTCTCCTTCTCCTTCTTCTTCTGCTTTTCCTGCTTCTTCTGCTTCTGCTTCTTCTTCTTTTTCTGCTTTTTCAGTTTCTTCTGCTTCAGCTTCTGCTTCTTCTGCTTCTCCTTCTGCTTCTGTTTCTCCTTCTGCTTCTGCTCTTCTCCTTCTTCTGTTTCTTCTGCTTCTGCTTCTCCTGCTTCTCCTTCTTCTGCTTCTCCGTCTCCTTCTCCTTCTCCTTCAATTTCTCCTTCTTGTGCTTCTCATTCTGCTTCTGCTTCTGCTTCTCCTGTTTCTGCTTCTTCTGTTTCTCCTTCTGCTTCTCCTTCTGCTTCTCTTTCTGCTTCTAATTCTGCTTCTGCTCCTCCTACTCCTAATCCTTCTCTTTCTCCTTCTTATTCTTCTGCTTCTCGTTCTGCTTCTGCTTCTTCTGCTTCTGCTTGCTCTGTATCTTCTGCTTCTGCTTTTCCAGCTTCTGATGCTTCTGCTTCTCCTTCTGCTTCAGGTTCTCCTTCTGCTTCTTCAGCTTCTTCTGTTTCTTCTGCTTCTGCTTCTCCTGCAACTGCTTCTTCTGCTTCTGTTTCTATTTCTGCTTCTCCTTCTGCTTCTGCTTCTTCTGATTCTCCAACTTCTCCTTCTGTTTCTGCTTCTCTTTCTGCTTCTGCATCTCCTTCTGCTTCACCTTCTGCTGCTCCTTCTCCTTCTTCTGTTTCTCCCTCTGCTTCTATTTCTGCTTCTTATGCTTCTTCTTTTTCTTCTGCTTCTGCTTCTCCTGCTTCTGCTTCTTATGCTTCTACTGCTTCTTCTGCTTCTACTTCTCTTTCTGCTTCTGCTTCTCCTGCTTGTTTTTCTGCTTCTTCTGCTGCTTTTTCTACTTCTCCTTCTGCTTCTCTTTTTGCTTCTCCTTCTGCTTCTGCTTCTTCTTTTTCTCGTGCCTGAATTTCTGGTTCTACTTTTTCTGCTGCTTCTTCTTCTGCTTCTGCTTCTCCTTCTGCTTCTGTTTCTGCTTCTTCTCTTTCGGCTTCTCCTGCTTCTGCTTCTTGTCCTCCTCCTGCTTCTCTTTCTGCTTCTCATTCTGCTTCTGCTTCTCCTTCTGCTTCTGCTTCTCCTCCTTCTCCTTCTCCTTCTCCTACTTCTGCTTCTCTTTCAGCTTCTGCTTCTTCTGCTTCTCCTGCTTCTCCTTCTGCATCTCCTTCTGCTTGTGCTTGTCCTTATGCTTCCTCTTCTGCCTCTGCTTCTCCTTCTCCTTCTTTTGCTTCACCTTTTGCTTCTGCTTCTTCTGCTTGTTCTGTATCTTCTGCTTCTGCTTTTCCAGCCTCTGATGCTTCTGCTTCTCCTTCTGTTCAGGTTCTCCTTGTGCTTCTTCAGCTTCTTCTGTTTCTTCTCCTTCTGCTTCTCCTGCAACTGCTTCTTCTGCCTCTCTTTCTATTTCTGCTTCTCCTTCTGCTTCTGCTTCTCCTTCTGCTTCTTCTCCTTCTTCTGTTTCTTCTTCTTCTTCTGCTTATCCCGCTTCTGCTTCTTCTGCTTCTCCTGATTGTCCTTCTGCTTCTGCTTCTCCTTCTCCCTCTTTTGCTTTTCTTTCTGCTTCTGCTTCTTCTGATTCTCCAACTTCTCCTTCTGTTTCTGCTTCTCTTTCTGCTTCTGCATCTCCTTCTGCTTCACCTTCTGCTGCTCCTTCTCCTTCTTCTGTTTCTCCCTCTGCTTCTATTTCTGCTTCTTATGCTTCTTCTTTTTCTTCTGCTTATGCTTCTCCTGCTTCTGCTTCTTATGCTTCTACTGCTTCGTCTTCTGGTTCTGCTTCTTCAGCTTCTAATTCTCTTTCTGCTTCTGCTTCTCCTGGTTGTTTTTCTGCTTCTTCTTCTGCTTCTCCTGCTGCTGCTTCTTTTACTACTCCTTGTGATTCTCTTTATGCTTCTCCTTCTGCTTCTGCTTCTGCTTCTTCT
>NW_012305441.1:0-2824 GCF_000151885.1 Dipodomys ordii
AGCAGGGGACACAGAGGGACACAGCAGGACAAAGCGGGGGACAGAGGTGTGAGACAGCGGGACACAGCGGGGGACACAGCGAGGACACAGCGGGGGACACAGCGGGACACAGTGGGGGACACAGCCGGGAACACAGCGGGACCCAACAGGGAAACAGCGAGGACTCAGCGGGACCCAGCGGGACACAGCGTCGATACAGCGGGGACACAGCGGGACACAGCGGGGTACACAGCTGGGGACACAACGGGACACAGCGGGGGACACAGTGAGGACATAGCGGAACACAGCGGGGGACACAGCGAGGACACAGCGGGACACAGCGGGGACACAGCAGTAGACACAGAGGGACACAGCTGGGGACACAGCGGAACACAGCGGGGAACACAGGGAGGACACAGCGGGACCCAGCGGGACACAGCGTCGATACAGCGGGGACACAGTGGGACACAGCCGGGTACACAGCTGAGGACACAACGGGACACAGCGGGGGACACAGCGAGGATACATCGGGACACAGCGGGACACATCGGGGATACTGCGGGAACATAGCAGGACACAGCGGGGTACACAGCGGGACACATTTTGGGACACAGCGGGGACACAGCGATACACAGCAGGGAACACAGCGAGGACACAGCGGGACACAGCGTGACACAGCGTGGGACAAAGCAGGAGACAGCGGGGGACACAGCGAGGACACAGCTGGACACAGCGGGACACAGCGGTGACACAGCTGGTCACAGCGGGACAAAGCGGGGACACAGCGGAGGACACAGCGGGGGATACAGCGGGACACAGAGCGGAACACAGCGGGACACAGCAGGACACAGCGGGACACAGCAAGAGACACAGCTGGACACAGCGGTTCACAGAGGGGGACACAGCGGGACACAGCAGGGACACAGCCGGACACAGCGGGACATAGGGGGACACAGCGGGGACACAGCGGGACACAGTGCGGACACAGAGGGACACAATGGGGGACACAGCGGGGACACAGTGGGACACAGCGGGGACACAGCGAGGGACACAGCGGGGACACAGCCGGATACAGCGGGACATAGGGGGACACATCGGGGGACACAGTGAGACAGAGAAGGGGACACAGCAGAGGACACAGAGGGACACAGCGGGACACAGCGGGGGACACAGGGGGGACACAGCGGGACACAGCGGGGGACACAGCGAGGACACATTGGGACACAGCGGGGACACAGCGGGACTCAGCGGGGGACACAGCAGTAAACAGCGGGACTCAGCGGGCCACAGCAGGGACACAGCGGGGGACAGAGCGGTACACAGCAGGACACAGCGGGGGACGCAGTGGGACAGAGCTGGGGATACAGCAGGGGACACAGAGGGACATAGTGGGACACAGCGGGGGACACAGGGGGGAAACAGTGGGACACAGCGCTGGACACAGCAAGGACACAGCGGGACACAGCGGGGACACAGCAGTAGACACAGCGGGACACAGCGGGGGACAGAGTGGAACACAGCGGGGAACACAGGGAGGACACAGTGGGACCCAGTGGGACACAGCGTCGATACAGCAGGGACACAGTGGGACACAGTGGGGTACACAGCTGGGGACACAACGGGACACAAAGGGGGACACAGCAAGGACACAGCGGGACACAGCGGGGGACACAGCGGGACACAGCAGGGACACAGCGGGACACAGCAGGGGACAATCTGGGACTCAGCGGGGGACATAGCAGGGGACACAGCGGGGACACACCGGGACACCGCGGGGAACACAGCGGGGACACAGCGAGGACACAGCGGGACAGAGCGGGAAACAGCGGAGACAGAGCTGGACAAAACGGGGTACACAGCGGGACACTGTGAGTACACATCGAGGACACAGCGGGACACAGTTGGACACAGCGGGTCACAGCAGGACACAGCGGGACACACCGGGGGACACAGCAGGACAAAACGGGTCACAGTGGGGAACACAGCGGGACACAGTGGGGACACAGCAGAGACACAGCGGGGGACACAGCGGGGGAAACAGCTGGACACAGCGGGACACAGCAGGGCCTCAGCGGGACACAGCGGGGACACAGCAGTGACACAGCGGGACACAACAGGGACACAACGGGGACACAGCGGGGGACACAGCGGGAACACATTGGGACATAGTGGTACACAGCGGGGGACAGCGGGGACACAGCGGGGGACACAGAGGGAATACAGCGGACATACAGCGGGGACACAGATGGGACACAGGGGGGACATAGCGGGACACAGCGGGACACAGCAGGGACACAACGGGACACAGGGGGGACACAGCGGGGACACAGCGGGGACACAGCGGGACACAGCGAGACACAGCGGGGGACACAGCGGGTTACAGAGGGGACACACCGGGGGACAACGGGGACATAGCAGGACACAGCGGGGGACAAAGCGGGACATAGCGGGGACACAGTTGTGGACGCAGAGGGGACACAGCGGAACACAGCGGGACGTACTGGGGGACACAGCGGGACACAGCGAGACATAGCGGGGACACAGCGGGGGACACATCGGGACACAGCTGGGGACACAGCGGGGACACACCGAGGACACAGGGGGACACAGCGGGACACAGCGGGGACACAGCGAGGACAAAGCGGGACAAAGCGGGGACATAGCGGGACACAGTGGGACACAGCGGGGACACAGAGGGACACAGAGGGTGACACAGCAGGACACAGCGGGACACAGCGGGATACAGCAGTAGACACAGCGGGACACAGCGAGGGACACTGTGGGACACAGCAGGGCACGCAGCCGGACACAGCGGGACATATGTGGCGGACACAGGGGGACACAG
>NW_012305442.1:0-2824 GCF_000151885.1 Dipodomys ordii
TCACCCTGTGACCCGCTGTTTCCCCCGCTGTGTCCCGCTGTGTCCCCCGCTCTGTCCCCCTGTGTCCACCGCTGTGTCCCGCTGTTTCCCCCGCTGTGTCCCGCTGTTTCCCCCGCTGTGTCCCGCTGTGTCCCCGCTGTGTCCCGCTTTTTCCCCCACTGTGTCCCACTGTGTCTTCGCTGTGTCCCCCACTGTGTCCCGCTGTGTCCCCCGCTGTGTCCTGATGTGTCCCGCTTTGTCCCGCTGTGACCCTGATGTGACCCTCAGTGTCCCGGTGTGTCCCCGCTGTGGCCCCGCTGTGTCTGGCTGTGTATACCCCGTTTTGTCCAGCTTTGTCCCCGCTGGGTCCCGCTGTGTCCTCGCTGTGGTCCCTGTTGTGTCCCGCTCTGTCCCCCGCTCTGTCCCCCGCTGTGTCCTGCTGTGTCCCATGCTGTGTCCCGTTTTGTCCCGCTGTGTCCCTCGCTGTGTCCCTGCTGTGTCCCCGCTGTGTCACGCTGTGTCCCGCTGTGTCCTGTTGTGTCCCACTGTGACCCTGCTGAGTCCCCCTATGTCCCGCTGTGTCCCGCTGTGTCGTCGCTCTTTCCCCCGCTGTGTCCCCCGCTGTGTCCTGCTGTGTCCCGCTTTGTCCCGCTGTATCCCGCTGTGTCCCCGCTGTGCGCCCGCTCTGTCCTGCTGAGTACCCCGCTGTGTCCAACTGTGTCCCCGCTGTGTCCCACTGTGTCCCCTCTCTCTCCCCTGCTGTCCCCCGCTGTGTCCCCCGCTGTGTCCTGCTGTGTCCCGCTGTGTCCCTGGGTGTGTTCTCCTGTGTCCATGCAGTGTTCCCGCTGTGTCTCGCTGTGTCACACTGTGTCCCGTGGTGTCCGGCTGTTTCCCCGCTGTGTCCCAATGTGTCCTCGCTGTGTCCCCCGCTGTGTCCCGCAGTGCCCCACAGTGTCTCCCCTGTGTCCCCCGCTGTGTCCCGTTGTGTCCCCTGCTGTGTACCCTGCTGTGTCCCGCTGTGTCCCCCGCTGTGTCCCGCTGTGTCCTCGTTGTGTCCCGCTCTGTCTCCCCCTTGTCCCCGCTGTGTCCCGCTGTGTCCCGTGGTGTCCCGCTTTGTCCCCCGCTGGTTACCCCGCTGAGTCCCCGCTGTGTCCCCGCTGTGTCCTGCTCTGTCCTCCCTGTGTCCCCCGCTGTGTCCCGCTGTGTCCCCTGCTGTGTCCCGCTGTGTCTACTTCTGTATTCCTGCTCTGTCCCTCTGTGTCCTCACTGTGTCCCCCGCTGTGTCCCCCGCTGTGTCCCGCTGTGTACCCCGCTGTGTCCCGCTGTGTCCCGCTGTGTCCCCTGCTGTGTACCCTGCTTTGTCTCGCTATGTCCCATGCTGTGTCCCGCTGTGTCCCGCTGTGTACCCTGCTGTGTCCCGCTATGTTCCCGCAGTGTCCCCGCTGTGTCCCGCTGTGTCCCGCTGTGTCCCCCTAGGTCCCGTGGTGTCCCAATTTGTCCCCCGCTGTGTCCCCGGTGAGTCCCCGCTGTGTCCCGCTTTGTCCCCCACTGGGTCCCGCTGTGTCTACTGCTGTGTCCCCGCTGTGTCCCGCTGTGTCCCTCTGTGTCCCGCTGTGTCCTCGCTGTTTCCCACGCTGTGTTCCGCTGTGTCCTCGCTGTGTCCCCCGATGTGTCCCGCTGTGTCCCCGCTGTATCGACGCTGTGTCCCGCTTTGTCCCACTGTGTCCTCGCTGTGTCCACCGCTGTGTCCCGCTGTGTCCTCCCTGGGTCCCCCGCTGTGTCCTGCTGTGTCCCCCGCTGTGTCCCGCTGTGTCCCGCTATGTCGCGCTCTGTCCCTGCTGTCTCCCGCTGTGTCCTGCTGTGTCCTTGCTGTGTCCCCCGCTGTCTCCCGCTCTGTCCCCCGCTGTGTCTCTTGCTTTGTCCCCGCTGTGTCCCACTGTGTCTTGCTGTGTCCCGCTGTGCCTCCACTGTGTCCCGTTGTGTCCACAGATGTGTACCACGCTGTGTAATGCTGTATCTCCGCTGTATCGACGCTGTGTCCCGCTGGGTCCCGCTGTGTCCTCGCTGTGTTCCCCGATGTGTCCCGCTCTGTCCCCCGCTGTGTCCCCCGCTGTGTCCTGCTGTGTCCCATGCTGTGTCCCGTTTGTCCTGCTGTGTCCCCCGCTGTGTCCCGGCTCTGTATCCCGCTGTGACCCCCACTGTGTCCCCCACTGTGTCATGCTGTGTACCGCTATGTCCCGCTGTGTCCCGCTGTGACCCTGCTGAGTCCCCCTGTGTCCTGCGGTGTCCCGCTCTGTCGTCGCTCTGTCCCCCGCTGTGTCCCCTGCTGTGTCCCGCTGTTTCCCGCTGTATCCCGCTGTGTCCCCGCTGTGTGCCCGCTCTGTCTCGCTGAGTACCCCGCTGTGTCCAACTGTGTCCCAGCTGTGTCCCGCTGTGTCCACTCTCTCTCCGCTGCTGTCCCCCGCTGTGTACCACGCTGTGTCCCGCTGTGTCCCGCTGTGTCCCCCGGTGTGTCCCCCTGTGTCCCCGCAGTGTCCCCGCTGTGTCCTGCTTTGTCACACTGTGTCCCGTGGTGTCCGGCTTTGTCACCTGCTGCTTTCCCCGCTGAGTCCCGCTGTGTCCCCGCTGTCTCCCAATGTGTCCTCGCTGTGTCCCCCACTGTGTTCTGCAGTGTCTCCCCTGTGTCTGCCGCTGTGTCCTGCTGTGTCCCCTGCTGTGTACCCTGCTGTGTCCCGCTGTGTCCCCCGCTGTGTCCCCCTGTGTCCCGCTGTGTCCCCGCTGTGTCCCCCGCTGTGTTCCCCGCTGTGTCCCGCTGTGTCCCTGATGTGTCCCTGCTCTGTCCCCG
>NW_012305443.1:0-2824 GCF_000151885.1 Dipodomys ordii
GAGGACTCAGTGGGACCCAGTGGGACACAGCGTAGATACAGCGGGGAAAGAGTGGGCCACAGCGGGGTACACAGCTGGGGACACAACGGGGCACATCGGGGGACACAGCAAGGACTCAGCGGAACACAGCGTGGGACACAGTGAGGACACAGGGGGACACAGCGGGACACAGCGGGACACAGCAGGAACACAGCAGTAGACACAGCGGGAAACAGCAGGGGACACAGCGGGACACAGCGGGGGACACAGGGAGGACAGAGCGCGACACAGCGGGGACACAGCGGGGACTCAGCAGGGGACACAGCGGGGGACAAAGCGGGACAACACGGGACACAGCGGGAAACAGCGGTGACCCTGTGGGGACACAGAGGGACACAGCGGGGGACACAGCAAGGACACAGCGGGACACATCAGGGGACACAGCGAGGACACAGCGGGGGACATTGCAAGACACAGCGGGGAACACAGCGAGGACACAGCGGGACCCAGCGGGACACAGCGTCGATACAGCGGGGACACAGCGTTACACAGCGGGGTACACAGCTGTGGACACAACGGGACACAGTGGGGGCACAGCGGGACACAGCAGAACACAGTTGGACACAGCGGGGACAAAGCGTGATACACATCGGGGGACAGAACGGGAAAAAGCAGGGGACACAGCGAGGACACAGCGGGACACTCGGGGGACACAGCGGGACACAGCGGTGGACACAGCGGGACAGAACGGGGGACACAGCGGGACACAGCGGTGGACACAGCGGGACACAGCGGTGGACACAGCGAGGACACAGCAGAACCCAGCGGGACACAGGGTCGATACAGCGGGGACAGAGTGGGCCACAGCGGGGTACACAGTTGGGGACACAACGGGGCACATCGGAGGACACAGCAAGGACTCAGCGGAACACAGCGTGGGACACAGTGAGGACACAGGGGGACACAGCGGGACAGAGCAGAACACAGCAGTAGACACAGCGGGACACAGCCGGGGACACATTGGGACACAGCGGGGACACAGCGGGGACACAGCGGTACTCAGCGGGGGACACAATAGTTCACAGCAGGACACAGCGGGGACACAGCGGGGACTCAGCGGGGGACACCGCGGGGAACAAAGCGGGACACCACGGTACAGAGCGGGACACAGCAGGGACAAGGGGGAGACAGAGCGGGACACAGCAAAGACACAGCGGGACACAGCGGGACACAGCGGCGGACACAGCGGGACAAAGCAGGGAACAGAGCAGGGGACACATCGGGATACAGAGGGACACAGCGGGGGACCCTGTGGGAAACAGCGGGGGGCCCATCGAGGACACAGCGGGACACAGGGGGGGACAAAGACAGGATATCAGCGGGGGACTCTCCTGTGGACACAGCTTTTTTTTTTTTTTGAACTTTTATACTACACAGCGGGACCCAGCGGGACCCTTTTGTCGATACAGCGGGGATACAGCGTTACACAGTGTGGTACAAATCTGTGGACACAAGGGGACACATTGGGGGCACATCGGGACTCAGCGGGACAGAGTGGGACACAGAGAGTACAAATCGTGAGACGAAGCGGGGGACATAGCGGGAGATAGCGGGGGACACAGCGAGGACACAGCAGGACACAGCGGGACACAGTAGGGAACACGGCGAGGACACAGCGGGACCCAGCGGGACCCAGCGTCGATACAGCGGGGATACAGCGTTACACACTGTGGTACAAATCTGTGGACACAAGGGGACACAGTGGGGGCACAGCGGGACAGAGCGGGACACATTGGGACACAGCGAGGACAAATCTTGAGACACAGCGGGGGACAGAGCGGGAGACAGCGGGGGACACAGCGAGGACACAGCAGGACATAGCGGGACACAGCAGGGACAGAGCGGGACACAGCGGGACACAGCGAGTGGATACAGCGGGACACAGCGGGGGATCCAGTGAGGAAACATCGGGACACAGTATGGTACTCTGCGAGGACACAGTGGTGGACACAGTGGGGGACACTGCGGGACACAGCTCGTGAACACAGCGAGGACACTTCGGAACCCAGTGGGACACAGCGTCGATACTGCGGGGACACAGCGTTACACAGCGTGGTACACAGCTGTGGACACAACGGGACACAGTGGGGGCACAGCGGGACACAGCGGAAACACAGTGGGACACAGCGGGGACAAAGCGTGAGACACAGCGTGGGACAGAGCGGGAGACAGCGGGGAACACAGCGAGGACACAGCGGGACACAGCGGGAAAAACAGAGGGACACAGCGGTGGACACAGGGGGAGAGAGCGGGGGACACAGCGGGACACAGCGGTGGAAACAGCGGGACACAGCGGTGGACCCAGCGAGGACCCAGCGGGACCCAGCGGGACACAGCGTCGATACAGCTGGGATACAGCCTTACACAGCGTGGTACACATCTGTGGACACAACGGGACACAGTGGGGGCACAGCGGGCCAGAGCGGGACACAGTGGGACACAGCGAGGACAAATCGTGAGACACAGTGGGGGACAGAGCGGGAGACAGCGGGGGACACAGCCGGGGAC
Organism: Dipodomys ordii; assembly: GCF_000151885.1. Taxonomy (NCBI): domain Eukaryota; kingdom Metazoa; phylum Chordata; class Mammalia; order Rodentia; family Heteromyidae; genus Dipodomys; species Dipodomys ordii. Next base: position 2,548 of record NW_012305443.1, read on the forward strand.
ACAGCAGTACACAGCGGGACACAGCAGGGACAGAGCGGGACAGAGCCTGCCACAGCGGGACACAGCGGGGGACACAGCGGGACACAGCGGAGGACCCAGCGAGGACACAGCGGGACACAGTGGGGGACACAGCGAGGACACAGCGGGGACACAGCGGGACACAGCGGGACACAGCAGGGACCGAGCGAGACATAGCCGAACACAGCAGGGGGCACAGCGGGACCCAGCGGGGGACCCAGCGAGGACACAGCGGGACACAGCGGGTGACACAGCTGGG
>NW_012305444.1:0-2824 GCF_000151885.1 Dipodomys ordii
GCTGTATACTGCTGTGTCTCCCGACTGAGTCCCGCTGTGTCCCCGCTGTGTCCCGCTGTGTCCCCCCATGTGTCCCCCCGCTGTGTCCCATTGTGTCCCTCTGTGTCCCCCACTGTTTCCCCCGCTGTGTACGGCTGTGTCCCCCGCTGTGTCCCCCTTTGTCCACTGCTGTGTCCCCGCTATGTCCCGCTTTTTCCCCGGCTGTGTCCCGCTGTGTCCTCACTGTGTCCCCCGCTGTGTCCCACTGTGTCGTCGCTGTGTCCCCAGCTGTATCCCCCGCTTTGTCCAGCTGTGTCCCACTGTGTCTCCGCTGTGTCCCGCTGTGTCCCGCTGTGTCCCCGGTGTGCCCGCTTTATCCCGCTGTGTAACCCGCTGTGTCCAGCTGTGTCACCGCTGTGTCCCTCTGTGGCCCATCTCTGTCTCCGCTGTCCCCCGATGTGTCCCCCGCTGTGTCCCACTGTGTCCCGCCGTGTCCCCCGCTTTTTCCTGCAGTGTCCCCGCAATGTCCCCGCTGTGTCCCGCTGTGTCACACTGTTTCCCGTGGTATCCCACTTTCTCCCCCGCTGTTTCCCCGCTGTGTCCCCCTCTGAGTCCCCTCTGTATCGACGCTGTGTCCCGCTGTGTCCCGCTGTGTCCTCGCTGTGTTCCCCGCTGTGTCCCGCTGTGTCCCCTGCTGTGTCCCCCGCGGTGTCCTCGCTGTGTACCCCGCTATGTCCCGCTGTGTCCTCGCTGGGTCCCCCACTGTGTCCCACTGTGTCCCCTGCTGTGTCCCGCTGAGTCCCGCTGTGTCCCCGCTGTGTCCCATTGTGTCCCCGCTGTGTGCCCGCTGTGTCCCGCTGTGTACCCCGCTTTGTCCAGCTGTGTCACCGCGGTGTCCCGCTGTGGCCCTTCTATGTCTGTGCTGTGTCCCGCTTTGTCCCCCGCTGTGTCCCGTTGTGTCCCCCGCCTTGTCCCCGCTGTGTCACCGCTGTGTCCCGCTCTTTCCTCGCTGTGTCCCCTGCTGTCTCCCTCTCTGTCCCCTGCTGTGTCTCACGCTTTGTCCCCGCTGTGTCCCATTGTGTCCCGCTGTGTCCGGCTGTGCCCCCACTGTGTCCCGTTGTGTCCACAGCTGTATACGACGCTATGTAACGCTGTGTCCCCGCTTTATCGACGCTGTGTCCTGCTGTGTCCCCCTGTGTCCTCGCTGTGTTCCCCGCTGTGTCCCCCGCTGTGTCCCCCGCTGTGTCCTCGCTGTGTCCCCTGCTGTGTCCCGCTGTGTCCTCACTGGGTCCCCCACTGTGTCCCGCTGTGTCCCCCGCTGTGTCCCGCTGTGTCCGGCTGTGTCCTGCTCTGTACCCGCTGTGTCCCTTTGTGTCCCGCTGTGTCCCCGCTGTGTGCCATCTGTGTCCCGTTGTGTCGCCTGCTGTGTCCCGTTGTGTCGCCCGCTTTGTCCCGCTGTGTCTCACTGTGTCCCCGCTGTGTCCCGCTGTGTCCCGCTGTGTCCCCGCTGTGTGCCCGCTGTGTCCCGCTTTGTACCCCGCTGTGTCCAGCTATGTCACCGCCTTGTCTCGCTGTGGCCACTCTCTGTCTCCCCTGTCCCCCGCTGTGTCCCCCGCTGTGTCCCACTGTGTCCAGGCAGGGTCACTGCTGTTTCCCGCTGTGTCCCGCTGTGTTCCGTGGTGTCCCTCTTTGTCCCCCACTGTGTCCCCCGCTGAGTCCCCGCTGTGTCACCGCTGTGTCCCACTGTGTCCTCGCTGTGTCCCCCGCTGTCTCCAGCTCTGTCCCCCGCTGTGTCTCACGCTTTGTCCCCACTGTGTCCCACTGTGTCCCGCTGTGTCCCGCTGTGCCCCCACTGAGTCCCGTTGTGTCTACAGCTGTGTACCACGCTATGTAACGCTGTGTGCCCGCTGTATCGACGCTGTGTCCCGCTGGGTCCCGCTGTGTCCTCGCTGTGTCCCCCGCTGAGTCCCCGCTGTGTCCCGCTCTGTCCTCGCTGGTTTCCCCGCTGGGTCCTGCTGTGTCCCCGCTGTGTCCTGCTGGGTCACACTGTGTCCTCGCTGTATCCCCCGCTGTGTCCCGTTGTGTCCCCAGCTGTGTACCCCGCTGTGTCCCACTGTATCGACGCTGTGTCCCACTGGGTCCCGCTGTTTCCTTCCTGTGTTCCCTGCTGTGTCCCGCTCTGTCCCGCTGTGTCCCCGCTGTGTGCCCGCTGTGTCCCGCTGTGTACTCCGTTGTGTCCAGCTGTATCACCGCTGTGTCTCGCTTAGGCCCCTCTCTGTCTCCGCTGTCCCCCGCTGTGTCCCCCGCTGTGTCCCGCTGTGTCACGCTGTGTCCCCCGCTTTGTCCCGCTGAGTCCCCACTGTGTCGCCGCTGTGTCCCGCTGTGTCCTCGCTGTGTCCCCCGCTGTCTGCCGCTTTGTCCCCGCTGTGGCCCAAGCTGTGTCCCGCTGTGTCCTGCTGTGTACCCCGCTGTGTCCCACTATGTTTCCGCAGTGTCCCCGCTGTGTACCGCTGTGTCCCGCTGTGTCCGGCTGTGCCCCCACTGTGTCCCGTTGTGTCCCCAGCTGTGTACCTCGCTGTGTCCCGCTCTCTCCCCGCTGTATCGACGCTGTGTCCTGCTGTGTCCTCGCTGTGTCCCACGCTGTGTTCTGCTGTGGCCTCGCTTTTTTCCCCGCTGTTTCCCCCTCTGTGTCCCCCACTCTGTCCCCCCGTGTCCCCCGCTGTGTCCCTGCTGTGGCCCCCTGTGTCCCGCTGTGTACTGCTGTGTCCCCCGCTGAGTCCCGCTGTGTCCCCGCTGTGTCCCAATGTGTCCTCGATCTGTCCCCCGCTGTGTACCGCTCTGTCCA
>NW_012305445.1:0-2824 GCF_000151885.1 Dipodomys ordii
TGCTGTGTCCCCCGCTGTGTCCCCCGCTGTCTCCAGCTCTGTCCTCCGCTGTGTCTCACGCTTTGTCCCCGCTGTGTCCCACTGTGTCCCGCTGTGTCCAGCTGTGCCCCCACTGTGTCCCGTTGTGTCCACAGCTGTGTACCACGCTGTGTAACGCTGTGTGCCCGCTGTATCGACGCTGTGTCCCCTCTCTGTCCCCTGCTGTCCTCCGCTGTGTCCCCCGCTGTGTCTCACTGTGTCGCCCGCTTTGTCCAGCTGTGCCCCTGCCGTGTCCCCGCTGTGTCCCACTCTGTCACACTGTGTCCCGTGTTGTCCCGTTTTGTCCCCCGCTGTGACCTCGCAGTGTTTCCCGCTGTGTCCCGCTGTGTCCTCGCTGGGTCCCCCGCTGTGTCCCGCTGTGTCCCCCGCTGTGTCCCGCTGTGTCCTACTGTGTCCCGCTCTGACCCCGCTGTGTCCCGCTGTGTCCCTCTGTGTCCCCGCTGTGTGCCCGCTGTGTCCCGCTGTGTACCCCGCTGTGTCCAGCGGTGTCCTTTTGTGTCAAGCTGTTTCCCCGCTGTGTCCCTGCTGTGTCCATCTGTGTACCTCGCGGGGTCCAGCTTTGTCCCCACTGTGTCTCGCTGTGTCCCACGCTCTGTCCCACACTGTGTCCCGCAGTGTCCCCCGCTGTGTCCCTGCTGTGTCCCTGCTGTGTCGCCGCTGTGTCCCACTGTGTCCTGCTGTGTCCTCACTGTGTCCCACGCTGTGTTCCACTGTGTCCCGCTGTGTCCCCACTGTGTCCCGCTGTGTCCCCCGCTGTGTTCCGCTGTGTCCCGCTGTGTCCCTGCTGTGACCCTCTCTGTCCCCGCTGTATTGACGCTGTGTCCCGGGGTGTCCCGCTGTGTCCGCGCTGTGTTTCCGGCTGTGTCCCGCTGTGTACCCCTCTGTGTCCCCCGCTGTGTCCCGCTGTGTCCCCTCTCTGTCCCCTACTGTCCCCCGATCTGTCCCCTGCTGTGTCTTGCTCTGTCGCCCGCTTTGTCCCGCTGTGCCCTGCAGTGTCCCCGCTGTGTCCCACTGTGTCCCACTGTGTTCCCCGCTGTGTCCTGCTGTGTCCCACGTTGTGTCCACTGCTGTGTCCTCGCTGTGTCCCCCGCTTTGTCCCGCTGTGTCCTCGCTGGGTCCCCCGCTGTGTCCCGCTGTGTCCCCCGCTGTGTCCCGCTGTGTCCGACTGTGTCCTGCTCTGTCCCCGCTGTGTCCCGCTGTGTCCCTCTGTGTCCGCGCTGTGTGCCCGCTGTGTCCCGCTGTGTACCCCGGTGTGTCCAGCGGTGTCCTTTTTGTGTCACGCTGTTTCCCCGCTGTGTCCCTGCTGTGTCCCTCTGTGTACCTCGCTGTGTCCAGCTTTGTCCCCGCTGTGTCTCGCTGTGTCCCATGCTCTGTCCCACACTGTGTCCCGCAGTGTCCCCCGCTGTGTCCCGCTGTGTCCCCCCCTGTGTCCAACTGTGTCCCCCGCTGAGTCCCTGCTGTGTCACCACTGTGTCCCGCTGTTTCCTCACTGTGTCCCCTGCTGTCTCCCTCTCTTTCCCCCGCTGTGTCTCATGCTTTGTCCCTGCTGTGCTGTGTCCCACTGTGTCCCGATGTGTCCGGCTGTGCCCCCACTGTGTCCCGTTGTGTCCACAGTGTGTACCACGCTGTGTAAGGCTGTGTCCTCGCTGTGTTACCCACTGTGTGCTGCTGTGTCCCCCGCTGTGTCCCCCGCTGTCTCCAGCTCTGTCCTCCACTGTGTCTCACGCTTTGTCCCCGCTGTGTCCCACTGTGTCCCGCTGTGTCCAGCTGTGCCCCCACTGTGTCCCGTTGTGTCCACAGCTGTGTACCACGCTGTGTAACGCTGTGTGCCCGCTGTATCGACGCTGTGTCCCACTGTGTCCCCCGCTGTGTCCCCCTGTGTCCCCCACTGTGTCCTGCTGTGTCCTCGCTGGGTCGCCCGCTGTGTCCCGCTGTGTCCCCCGCTGTGTCCCGCTTTGTCCCGCTGTGTCCTCGCTGTGTTCCCCGCTGTGTCCCGTTGTGTCCCTAGCTGTGTACCCCGTTGTGTCCCGCTGTATCGACTCTGTGTCCCACTGGGTCCCGCTGTTTCCTTCCTGTGTTTCCCGCTGTGTCTCGCTGTGTCCCCACTGTATCCACGCTGTGTCCCCGCTGTGTCCCGCTGTGTCCCCCGCTGTGTCCCGCTGTGTCCCCCCCTGAGTACCCGCTGTGTCACCGCTGTGTCCCGCTGTTTCCTCGCTGTGTCCCCTGCTGTCTCCCTCTCTGTCCCCCGCTGTGTCTCAAGCTTTGTCCCTGCTGTGTCCCTCTGTGTACCCCGCTGTGTCCAGCTTTGTCCCTGCTGTGTCTCGCTGTGTCCCACGCTCTGTCCCACACTGTCCCGCAGTGTCCCCCGCTGTGTCCCGCTGTGTCCCCCGCTGTGTCCCACTGTGTCCCCCGCTGAGTCCCCGCTGTGTCACCGCTGTGTCCCGCTGTTTCCTCGCTGTGTCCCCTGCTGTTTCCCTCTCTGTCCCTCGCTGTGTCTCACACTTTGTCCCCGCTGTGTCCCACTGTGTCCCGCTGTGTCCCGCTGTGCCCCCACTGTGTCCCGTTGTGTCCACAGTGTGTACCACGCTATGTAACGCTGCCTCCCCGCTGTATCGACGCTGTGTCCCGTTGTGTCCCGCTGTGTCCTCGCTGTGTTCCCCACTGTGTCCCGCTGTGTCCCCCGCTGTGTCCCCCGCTGTATCTACGCTGTGTCCCCTGTTGTGTCCCGCTGTGTCCTCACTGTGTACCCACTGTGTCCCGCTGTGTCCCCTGCTGTCCCCCGCTG
>NW_012305446.1:0-2823 GCF_000151885.1 Dipodomys ordii
TCTGCTTTTCTTTCTGCTTCTGCTTCTTCTGATTCTCCAACTTCTTCTTCTCCTTCTCCTCCTATTTCTGCTTCTCTTTCTGCTTCTGCATCTCCTTCTGCTTCACCTTCTCCTGCTCCTTCTCCTTCTTCTGTTTCTCCCTCTGCTTCTGCTTCTTAGGCTTCTTCTTTTTCTTCTGGTTCTGCTTCTCCTGTTTCTGCTTCTTATGCTTCTACTGCTTCTTCTGCTTCTACTTCTCTTTGTGCTTCTGCTTCTCCTGCTTGTTTTTCTGCTTCTTCTGCTGCTTTTTCTACTTCTCCTTCTGCTTCTCTTTTTGCTTTTCCTTCTGCTTCTGCATCTTCTGTTTCTCGTGCCTGAATTTCTGGATCTACTTCTTCTGCTGCTTCTCCTTCTGTTTCTGCTTCTCCTTCTGCTTCTTTTTCTGCTGCTTCTCTTTCGGCTTCTCCTGCTTCTGCTTCTTGTCCTCCTCCTGCTTCTCTTTCTGCTTCTCATTCTGCTTCTGCTTCTCCTTCTGCTTCTGCTTCTCCTCCTTCTCCTTCTCCTACTTTTGCTTCTCTTTCAGCTTCTGCTTCTTCTGCTTCTCCTGCTTCGCTTTCTGCATCTCCTTCTGCTTGTGCTTGTCCTTATGCTTCTTCTTCTGCCTCTGCTTCTCCTTCTCCTTCTTTTGCTTCACCTTTTGCTTCTGCTTCTTCTGCTTTTCCTGCTTCTCCTTCTGCTTCTGCTTCTTCTGCTTCTCCTTCTGCATCTTCTTCGGCTTCTGCTTCTCCTTCTCCTTCTTCTGCTTCTCCTTCTGATTCTCCTTCTGCTTCTTCTTCTGCTTTACCTGCTTCTCTTTCTGCTTCTCCTTCTGCTTCTCCTTCTGTTTCTCCTTCTCCTTCTTGTTCTTCTGCTTTTCCTACTGCTTCTGCTACAACTGCTACTGCTTCTACTTCTTCTGTTTCTTCTGCTTCTCCTTCTGCTTTTGATTCTCTTTCTGCTTCTGCTTCTCCTTCTGCTTCTCATTCTGCTTCTCCAGATTCTGATTCTTCTGCTTCTCCTGCTTCTCCTTCTGCTTCAGGTTCTGCTTCTGCTTCTTCGGATTCTTATGCTTCTGCTTCTCCTGCTTCTGCTTCCCCTCCTTCTCTTTCTGCTTCTCCTTCTGCTTCTGCTTCTTGTCATTCTCCTGTTTCTTCTGCTTGTTCTTCTCCTGTTTCTGCATTTCCTGCTTCTCCTTCTGCTGCTCTTTCTGTTTCTCCTGCCGCTTTTCCTTCTACTGCTCCTTCTTCTGCTTCTCTTTCTGCTTCTACTCCTGTTTCTCCTTCTCCTTCTCCTTCTAGTTCTTCTGCTTTTCCTTCTGCTTCTCCTTCTGCTTCTGAATCTTCTGCTTCTTCTGATACTGCCTCTGCTTCTTCTGTTTCTTCTGCTTCTCCTTCTGCTTTTGCTTCTCTTTCTGCTTCTGCTTCTCCTTCTGCTTCTCCAGATTCTGCTTTTTCTGCTTCTCCTGCTTCTCCTTCTGCTTCAGGTTCTGCTTTTGCTTTTTCGGCTTCTTCTGCTTCTGCTTCTCCTGCTGCTGCTTCTTCTGCTTCTCCTGCTTCTCTTTCTGCTTTTCCTTCTGTTTCTGCTTCTCCTTCTGCTTCTGCTTCTTCCCCTTTTTCTGTTTCTTCTGCTTCGGTTTCTCCAGCTTCTGCTTCTCCTGCTTCTCGTTCTGCTTCTCTTTCTGCTTCTCTTTCTCCTTCTCCTTGTCCTTCTCCTTCTTCTGCTTCTTCTTATGCTTCTGCTTCTCCTTCTGCTTCTGCTTCTGCTTCAATTTCTCCTTCTGCTTCTCATTCTGCTTCTGCGCCTTCTGTTTCTTCTGCTTCTCCTGCTTCTTCTTCTCCTGCTACTCCTACTTCTCGTCTGCTTCTCCTTCTGCGTCTCTTTCTGCTTCTGCTTATCCTTTTGCTTCTCCTACTCCTAATCCTTCTCTTTCGCCTTCTCCTTCTTCTTCTTCTGCTTCTCCTGGTGCTTCTGCTTCTGCTTATTCTACTATTTCTGTTTCTTCTGCTTCTGCTTAAGATTGTGCTTCTTCTGTTTCTCCTGCTTCAGATTCTGCTTCTGCTTCTTCGGCTTCTCCTGTTTCTTCTGCTTCTTCTTCTCCTGCTTCTTCAGCTTCTCCTGCTTCTCTTTCTGCTTCTCCTTCTGCTTCTTCTTTTCCTTCTGCTTCTGCCTCTGCTCTTCTCCTTCTTCTGTTTCTTTTGCTTCTGTTTCTTTTGCTTCTGTTTCTTTTGCTTCTGTTTCTTTTGCTTCTGTTTCTTCTTCTTCTTCTTCTTCTTCTTCTTCTTCTTCTTCTTCTTCTTCTTCTTCTTCTTCTTCTTCTTCTTCTTCTTCTGCTTCTGCTTCTGCTTCTGCTTCTGTTTCTTCTGATTCTACTTCTGCTTCTCCTTCTTCTACTTCTCTTTCTGTTTCTACTTCTGCTTCTTCTGATTCTCCTGCTTCTCATTTTTTTCTCCTTCTGTTTCTGCTTCTCTTTCTGCTTCTGCTTCTCCTTCTGCTGCTCCTTCTCCTTCTCCTTCTTCTGCTTCTCCCACTGCTTCTGCTTCTTTTGCTTATTCTATTTCTTCTGCTTCTCCTGCACCTACTGCTTCTCCTTATGCTTCTCCTTATGCTTCTCCTTATGCTTCTCCTTCTTCTTCTTCTTCTTCTTCTTCTTCTTCTTCTTCTTCTTCTTCTTCTTCTTCTTCTTCTTCTTCTTCTTCTTCTTCTTCTTCTTCTTCTTCTCTTTCTTCTGCTTCTCCTGGTTTTTCTGCTTCTACTGCTTCTCTTTTTGCTTCTCATTCTGCTTCTGCTTCTCCTAATGCTTCTCCT
>NW_012305447.1:0-2823 GCF_000151885.1 Dipodomys ordii
ATTCTGCTTCTGCGTCTTCTGTTTCTTCTGCTTCTCTTGCTTCTGCTTCTCCTGCTTCTCCTACTTCTCGTGCTGCTTCTCCTTCTGCGTCTCTTTCTGCTTTTGCTTATCCTTTTGCTTCTCCTACTCCTAATCCTTCTCTTTCGCCTTCTCCTTCTTGTTCTTCTGCTTGTCCTGGTGCTTCTGCTTCTGCTGATTCTACTATTTCTGTTTCTTCTGCTTCTGCTTCAGATTGTGCTTCTTCTGTTTCTCCTTCTGCTTCAGATTCTGCTTCTGCTTCTTCGGCTTCTCCTGTTTCTTCTGCTTCTGCTTCTCCTGCTTCTTCTGCTTCTCCTGCTTCTCTTTCTGCTTCTCCTTCTGCTTCTGCTTCTCCTTCTGCTTCTGCGTCTGCTCTTCTCCTTCTTCTGTTTCTTTTGCTTCTGTTTCTTCTGCTTCTTCTTCTTCTGTTTCTTCGGATTCTACTTCTGCTTCTCCTTCTTCTCCTTCTCTTTCTGCTTCTTCTGATTCTCCTGCTTCTCCTTCTTGTTCTCCTTCTGTTTCTGCTTCTCTTTGTGCTTCTGCTTCTCCTTCTGCTGCTCCTTCTCCTTCTCCTTCTTCTGCTTCTCTCACTGCTTCTGCTTCTGCTTCTTTTGCTTATTCTTTTTCTTCTGCTTCAGCTTCTCCTGCTTCTGCTTCTTCTCCTTCTACTGCTTCTCCTTATACTTCTCCTTATGCTTCTCCTTATGCTTCTCCTTATGCTGCTGCTTCTTTTTCTTCTTCTTCTTCGTCTTCTTCTTCTTCTCTTTCTTCTGCTTCTGCTTTTCCTGCCTCTTCTGCTTCTACTGCTTCTCTTTCTGCTTCTTGTCCTTCTCCTGTTTCTTCTCCTTCTGCTTCTCCTGCTTCTGCTTCTTCTGCTTTTCCTGCTTCTCTTTCTGCTTCTCCTTCTGCTTCTCCTGCTTCTGCTCCTTCACCTTCTTCTGTTTCTTCTTCTTCTGCTTCTCCCGCTTGTGCTTCTTCTGCTTCTCCTGCTTCTCGTTCTGCTTCTCTTCGTCGGCTTCTCTTTCTATTTCTGCTTCTTCTGATTCTGATTCTTCTCCTTCTTCTTCTCCTTCTGCTTCTGCGTCTTCTGCATTTCCTGCTTCTCCTTCTGCATCTCCTTCTGCTTGTGCTTTTCCTTCTGCTTCTTCTTCTGCTCTGGCTTCTCCTTCTCCTTTTTCTGCTTCTCCGTCTGCTTCTGTTTCGTCTGCTTTTCCTGCTTCTCCTTCTGCTTCTCCTTCTATTTCTCCTTCTCGTTCTTCTGCTATTCCTTCTGCTTCTCTTTCTGCTTCTGCATCTTCAGCTTCTTCTGCTACTGATTCTGCTTCTTTTGTTTCTTCTGCTTCTCCTTCTGCTTTTGCTTCTCTTTCTGCTTCTGCTTCTCCTTCTGGTTCTCCTTCTTCGTCTCCAGATTCTGCTTCTTCTGCTTCTCCTGCTTCTCCTTCTGCTTTAGGTTCTGCTTTTGCTTCTTCGGCTTCTTCTGCTTCTATTTCTGCTTCTCCTTCTGTTTCTGCTTCTCTTTCTGCTTCTGCTTCTTCTCCTTCTTCTATTTCTTCTGATTCTGCTTCTCCTGCTTCTGCTTCTCCTGCTTCTCCTTCTGTTTCTCTTTATGCTTCTCCTTCTTCTTCTCCTTCTTCTGCTTCTACTACTGCTCCTGCTTCTCCTTCTCATTCTCCTTCTCTTTCTGCTTCTGCTTATCCTTCTGATTCTCCTACTCCTAATCCTTCTCTTTCTCCTTCTCCTTCTTCTTCTTCTGCTTCTCCTGCTGCTTCTTCTTCTGCTTCTTCTGCTTTTTCTGTTTCTTCTTCTTCTGCTTCAGCTTCTTCTGCTTCTCCTTTTGCTTCTGCTTCTCCGTCTGCTTCTGCAAATGCTCTTCTCTTTCTTCTGTTTCTTCTGCTTCTGCTTCTCCTGCTTCTTCTTCTGCTTCTCCTACTTCTCCTTCTGCTTCTCCGTCTCATTCTCCTTCTCCTTCAATTTCTCCTTCTTGTGCTTCTCATTCTGCTTCTGCTTCTCCTACTTCTGCTTCTTCTGTTTCTCCTTCTGCTTCTCCTTCTGCTTCTCTTTCTGCTTCTGATTCTCCTTCTGCTCCTCCTACTCCTAATCCTTCTCTTTCTCCTTCTTCTTCTTCTGCTTCTCGTTCTGCTTCTGCTTCTTCTCCTTGTTCTGTTTCTTCTGCTTCTACTTTTCCATCTTCTGCTGCTTCTGCTTGTCCTTCTGCTTCAGGTTCTCCTTCTGCTTCTTGGGCTTCTTTTGTTTCTTCTGCTTCTGCTTCTCCTGCTACTGCTTCTCCTGCTTCTCTTTCTGCTTCTCCTTCGGCTTCTTCTTCTCTTTCTGCTCCTTCTCTTTCTTCTGTTTCTTCTTCTTCTGCTTCTCCCGCTTCTACTTCTTCTTCTTCTCCTGCTTGTCCTTCTCCTTCTGCTTCTCCTTCTCCTTCTTCTCCTTCTCTTTCTGCTTCTGCTTCTTCTGATTCTCCAACTTCTCCATCTTCTTCTCCTTCTGTTTCTGCTTCGCTTTCTGCTTCTGCATCTCCTTCTGATTCACCTTCTTCTGCTCTTTCTCCTTCTTCTGTTTCTCCCTCTGCTTCTGCTTCTTATGCTTCTTCTTTATCTTCTGCTTCTGCTTCTCCTGCTTCTGCTTCTTCTGCTATTACTGCTTCTTCTTCTTCTTCTCCTGCTTCTTCTGCTTCTACTTCTCTTTGTGCTTCTGTTTCTCCTGCTTGTTTTTCTGCTTCTTCTGCTGCTTCTCCTTCTGCTGCTCCTTCTCCTTCTCCTTCTCCTTCTCTTTTTGCTTCGCCTTCTTCTTCTGCTT
>NW_012305448.1:0-2823 GCF_000151885.1 Dipodomys ordii
TCTTCTCCTTCTCCTTCAGCATCATCTTCTGGTTCTGCTTCTCCTTCTGCTGCTTCTTCTGCTTCTGCTTCTCCTTCATCTGCTTCTCCTTCTGCTTCTCCATCTGCTCCTCCTTCTGCTTCTCGATCTGCTTCTGATTCTCCTTCTGCTCTTCCTACTCCTAATCCTTCTCTTTCTCCTTCTCCTTCTTCTTCTTCTGCTTCTCGTTCTGCTTCTGCTACTGCTTCTTCTGCTTGTTCTGTTTCTTCTGCTTCAGGTCCTGCTTCTGCTTCTTCGGACTCTCCTGTTTCTTCTGCTTCTGCTTCTCCTTCTGCTCCTTCTCCTTCTTCTGTTTCTTCTTCTTCTTCTGCTTCTCCCGCTTCTGCTTCTTCTGCTTCTTCTTCCTTTCCTCTGCTTCTGCTTCTCCTTCTTCTTCTTCTGCTTCCCTTTCTGCTTCTGCTCCTTCTGATTCTCCAACTAATCCTTCTTCTTCTCCTTCTGTTTCTGCTTCTCTTTCTGCTTCTCCATCTCCTTCTGCTTCACCTTCTGCTGCTCCTTCTCCTTCTTCTGTTTCTCCCTCTGCTTCTGCTTCTGCTTCTTATGCTTCTTGTTCTTCTGCTTCTGCTTCTCCTGCTTCTGCTTCTTATGCTTCTACTGCTTCTTCTCCTGCTTCTGCTTCTTCTGCTACTTCTGCTTGTACTTCTCTTTCTGCTTCTGCTTCTCCTGCTTGTTTTTCTGCTTCTTCTGCTGCTTCTCCTTCTGCTGCTTCTTCTACTTCTCCTTCTGCTTCTCTTTTTGCTTCTCTTTCTGCTTCTGCTTCTTCTGTTTCTCCTGCCTGAATTTCTGGTTCTACTTCTTCTGCTGCTTCTCCTTCTGCTTTTGCATCTACTTCTGCTTCTGTTTCTGCTTCTTCTGCTTCTTCTCTTTCGGCTTCTCCTGCTTCTGCATCTTGTGCTTCTCCTGCTTCTCTTTCTGCTTCTCATTCCGCTTCTGCTTCTCCTTCTGCTTCTGCTTCTCCTCCTTCTCCTTCTCCTACTTCTGCTTCTCCTTCATCTTCTGCTTCTTCTGCTTCTCCTGCTTCTCGTTCTGCATCTCCTTCTGCTTGTGCTTGTCCTTATGCTCTTTCTTCTGCTTCTGCTTCTCCTTCTTCTGCTTCTCCTCCTGATTCTCCTTCTGCTTCTCCTTCTGCTGCTCCTTCTCCTTCTTCTACTTCTCCTTCTGCTTCTGCTTCTTATGCTTCTTCTTTTTCTTCTGGTACTGCTTCTCCTGCTTCTGCTTCTTATGCTTCTACTGCTTCTTCTGCTTCTTCTGCTTCTTCTGCTTCTACTTCTCTTTCTGCTTCTCCTTCTCCTGCTTGTTTTTCTGCTTCTTCTGCTGCTTCTCCTTTTGCTGATTCTTCTACTTCTTCTTCTGCTTCTCTTTTTGCTTCTCCTTCTGCTTCTGCTTCTGCTTCTTAAGTTTCTCCTGCCTGAATTTCTGGTTCTACTTGTTCTGCTTCTTCTCCTTCTGTTTCTGCTTCTACTTCTGCTTGTTTCTGCTTCTTAAGCTTCTTCTCTTTCGGCTTCTCCTGCTTCTTTTTCTTGTGCTTCTCCTGCTTCTGTTTCTGCTTCTCATTCCGCTTCTGCTTCTCCTTCTTCTTCTGCTTCTCCTCCTTCTCCTTCTCCTACTTCTGCTTCTCCTTCAGCTTCTGCTTCTTATCTTTCTCCTGCTTTTCCTTCTGCATCTCCTTCTGCTTGTGCTTGTTCTTATGCTTCTTCTTCTGCTTCTGCTTCTCCTTCTCCTTCTTTTGCTTCTCTGTTTGCTTCTGCTTCTTCTGCCTTTCCTTCTTCTCCTTCTCCTTCTGCTTCTTCTGCTTCTCCTTCTGCATCTTCTTCTGCTTCTGCTTCTCCTTCTTCTTCTGCTTCTCCTTCTGATTCTACTTCTGCTTCTTCTTCTGCTTTACCTGCTTCTCTTTCTGCTTCTCCTTCTGCTTCTCCTTCTGTTTCTCCTTCTCCTTCTTGTTCTTCTGCTTTTCCTTAGTCTTCTCCTTCTGCTTCAGCTACAACTGCTACTGCTTCTATTTCTTCTGTTTCTTCTGCTTCTCCTTCTGCTTTTGATTCTCTTTCTGCTTCTGCTTCTCCTTCAGCTTGTCATTCTGCTTTTCCAGATTCTGCTTCTTCTGCTCCTCCTGCTTCTCCTTCTGCTTCAGGTTCTGCTTATGCTTCTTCGGATTCTCATGCTTCTGCTTCTCCTGCTTCTGCTTCTTCTGCTTCCCCTCCTTCTCTTTCTGCTTCTCCTTCTGTTTCTGCTTCTCCTTCTGCTTCTGCTTCTTGTCCTTCTCCTGATTCTTCTACTTCTGCTTCTCCTGTTTCTGTATCTCATGCTTCTCCTTCTGCTGCTCTTTCTGCTTCTCCTGCTGCTTTTCCGTCTCCTTCTCCTTCTTCTGCTTCTCTTTCTGCTTCTCCTTCTGTTTCTCCTTCTCCTTCTCGTTCTTCTGCTTTTCCTTGTGCTTCTCCTTCTGCTTCTGCATCTTCTGCTTCTGCTACTGCCTCTGCTTCTTCTGTTTCTTCTGCTTCTCCTTCTGCTTCTCACTCTGCTTTTGCTTCTCTTTCTGCTTCTGCTTCTCCTACTGGTTCTCCTTCTTCTTCTCCAGATTCTGCTTCTTCTGCTTCTCCTGCTTCTCCTACTTCTCGTGCTGTTTCTCCTTCTGCGTCTCTATCTGCTTCTGCATAATCCTTATGCTTCTCCTACTCCTAATCCTTCTCTATCGCCTTCTCCTTCTTCTTCTTCTGCTATTCCTGCTGCTTCTGTTTCTGCTATGTACTATTTCTGTTTCTTCTGCTTCTTCTTCAAATTGTGCTTCTT
>NW_012305449.1:0-1336 GCF_000151885.1 Dipodomys ordii
CCCCCTCCCCCTCCCCCTCCGCAACAGGTCGGCTGGCGGTCGAAACGCCGCCCTCCCCCCTCCCCGTCGTCATGGCTACGACAGAGGAAAAGCAAATGATGATAATAATGAATCATAACAACCTATATGTATGTGTATGTCAGAACTCTCACTCCCCACTGCCGGGTAGGTGAGGACTGACTGACTGAGTGAGTGACTGACCCGACCCGTGTTTTGCCCCTCCCGCCGCCCCATCCACCTTGTCGACGGCGAACGCGCGCCATCTAGTGGTGGTTTTGTGAATTGCAGTTTTCTCTCATGAAATGCATGGGGGAAAAAAAAGAACAAACAAACCACGCACTGACTGACTGAGAAAACCGGCCCAGGCTGGCTGGCCCCGAGAGAGACTGCCTTCTTTTCAGAGAAGGGGTGGGGTGGGGATGATGATGTGCCTCGTTGGAGTATGGGGCCCATGCATAGGCAGGCAGGCAGGCAGGCAGGCTCGGAGTGGGACCGTTGTATGTTGGAGCGCCAGTACAGTAGCTCAAGCCCCAGGATTGACTGGCAAGTCGAGAGGAAAAGGAGGGAGGGAGTGCGGGCGGGCGGGCGGGCGGGAGAGATAATTCAAACGAGAGAGAGAGAGAGAGAGAGAGAGACAGACAGACAGACAGACAGACAGACAGACAGAGACAAAGAGAGACACAGAGAAAGAAATAGAGGAACAGAAACAGAGAGACAAGAGACAGAGACGTGGTGAATTGGTCCGGCTGGACTACATACATGCTCTGTCGCGTCCGATCTTTGAGTTTCCTCAAAGATGCACGCACGCACACACACAGATACACTGAGATGCCCTCTGCCCCCTCTTCTCTCCTCTCCAATTCCCCCGCCCCCTCCCCCCTCCCCACCCCGTCAGGCACCAGGAATGAGATCCCTCCCCTTCGCCTATTGCGTCAATTACAAACAAAAGGCAGCATGAGATTCAGGCAAATTTGTTTTATTTTGTTCCGAGGGTAGGGTTGTGGATTTTGGTGCGGGGGGGGGGTCGCAGGTCGTGGTCGTGGTCGAGTAATCGCCTGCGGGGGGGGTGAGGAAGGACGGTTACGCCACCTGCATGGATGGCTCGCGTTCCCCTCTGGCTGTCTGGTTGCCGCTGAGTGCTTCAGATATCACCATCCGTTCAGGAAGCAGGGGCTGGAAGATAAAGAGATATTAAAGAGATAATTAGGAGCAGGACTCCAGGGAAGCCCGAAGGCGGGGGGCGGGCGGGGGGTGGGGAGTGAGAGATCTGACTTACACATACTTATAGGTTGTTATGATTCCTTATTATCATCCTTTGCTTTTCCTCTGTCGTAGC
>NW_012305450.1:0-1487 GCF_000151885.1 Dipodomys ordii
TTTTGGCCGCAATTCTCTCTTACATCTTTCTTTCTTTCTCTGTTCAGAACGTATTACCGACCTTAACTCGGCACATAGACACCATGATTCAGTATTAAATTCTTGAATTGTCTTAAAAAATTAATTTATTCCGCTGTACACCTTATTACAATATAAGTATGAAATAATTTGTTGTGAGGAATAGTACTTCATCTCATGTTTTAAAATCAAAAATTCTCCTTATAAGCCAGATACTAGGTACTCGATCTATAATTTCTATCAAAAAAATGTGAGAGAAATCACATTCCGTTTCCAAAGTTAATCTAAGAAGAATAGACACAGACATCATTGTTGAGCAGGGTGGGAGATCTCTCTGCAGTTAAGAAAGCCACCTCTATCTCCCCCTCCCCCTCCGCAACAGGTCGGCTGGCAGTCGAAACCCCGCCCTTCCCCCTCCCCGTCGTCATGGCTACGACAGAGGAAAAGCAAATGATGATAATAATGAATGATAACAACCTATATGTATGTGTATGTCAGAACTCTCACTCCCCACTGCCGGGTAGGTGAGGACTGACTGACTGAGTGAGTGACTGACCCGACCCGTGTTTTGCCCCTCCCGCCGCCCCATCCACCTTGTCGACGGCGAACGCGCGCCATCTAGTGGTGGTTTTGTGAATTGCAGTTTTCTCTCATGAAATGCATGGGGGAAAAAAAAGAACAAACAAACCACGCACTGACTGACTGAGAAAACCGGCCCAGGCTGGCTGGCCCCGAGAGAGACTGCCTTCTTTTCAGAGAAGGGGTGGGGTGGGGATGATGATGTGCCTCTTTGGAGTATGGGGCCCATGCATAGGCAGGAAGGCAGGCAGACAGGCTCGGAGTGGGACCGTTGTGTGTTGGAGCGCCAGTACAGTAGCTCAAGCCCCAGGATTGACTGGCAAGTCGAGAGGAAAAAGAGGGAGGGAGCGCGGGCGGGCAGGTGGGCGGGAGAGAGAATTCAAACGAGAGAGAGAGAGAGACAGACAGACAGACCGACAGACAGACAGACAGACAGACAGACAGAGACAAAGAGAGACACAGAGAGAGAAATAGAGAAACAGAAACAGAGAGACAAGAGACAGAGACGTGGTGTATTGGTCCGGCTGGAGTACATACATGCTCTGTCGCGTCCGATCTTTGAGTTTCCTCAAAGATGCACGCACGCACACCCACAGATAAACTGAGATGCCCTCTGCCCCCTCTTCTCTCCTCTCCAATTCCCCCGCCCCCTCCTCCCTCCCCGC
Source organism: Dipodomys ordii (assembly GCF_000151885.1). Lineage (NCBI taxonomy): Eukaryota > Metazoa > Chordata > Mammalia > Rodentia > Heteromyidae > Dipodomys > Dipodomys ordii. The sequence goes on from NW_012305450.1 coordinate 1,263, forward strand.
CCCGTCAGGCACCAGAAATGAGATCCCTCCCCTTCGCCTATTGTGTCAATTACAAACAAAAGGCAGCGTGAGATTCAAGCAAATTTGTTTTATTTTGTTCCGAGGGTAGGGTTGTGGATTTTGGTGCGGGGGGGGGTCGGAGGTCGTGGTCGTGGTCGAGTAATCGCTTGCGGGGGGGGGTGAGGATGGACGGTTACGCCACCTGCATGGATGGCTCGCGTCCCC
>NW_012305451.1:0-2823 GCF_000151885.1 Dipodomys ordii
TCCCCCCGCTGTGACCCGCTGTGTCCCGCTGTGTCCCCCGCTGTGTCCCCACTGTGTGCCCCCTGTGTCCCCACTGTGTACCCCGCTGTGTCCAGCTGTGTTCCCCCTGTGTCCACTGCTGTGTCCTGCTGTGTACCCCGCTGTGTCCCGCTATGTTCCCACAGTGTCCCCGCTGTGACCCGCTGTGTCACGCTCTGTCCCTGCTGTGTCCCGCTGTGTCCCCCTGTGTCCCCCGCTGTGTCCCGCTACGTTCCCGCAGTGTCCCCGCTGTGTCCCGCTGTGTCCCACTGTGTCCCGTGGTGTCCCAGTTTGTCCTTCGCTGTGTCCCCAGGTGAGTCCCCGCTGTGTCCCGCTGTGTCACCCACTGGGTCCCGCTGTGTCCCCACAGGGTCACCGCTGTTTCCCGCTGTGACCCGCTGTGTTCCGTGGTGTCCCGCTTTGTCCCCCGCTGTGTCCCCCGCTGAGTCCCCGCTGTGTCCCCCGCTTTGTACCGCTGTGTCCGTGCAGTGTCCCCGCTGTGTCCCGCTGTGTCACACTGTCCCGTGGTGTCCTGCTTTGTCCCCCGCTGTGTCCCCCACTGAGTCCCCTCTGTGTCGCAACTGTGTCCCGCTGTGTCCTCGCTGTGTCCCCCGCTGTCTCCCGCTGTGTCCCCCGCTGTATCCCGCACCCCACTGTACCGCTGTGTCCTCGCTGTGTCCCCCACTGTGTCCAGCTGTGTCCTCCGTGTATCCCAAGCTGTGTCCCGCTGTGTCCCTCTGTGTACCCCGCTGTGTCCCCCGCTGTGTCCCCAGCTGTGACCCGCTGTGTCCCGCTGTGTCCACTGCTGTGTCCTGCTGTGTACCCCGCTGTGTCCCACTGTGTACCCTGCAGTGTCCAGCTGTGTTCCTGCTGTGTCCCGCTCTGTCCCTGCTGTGTCCCGCTGTGTCCCCCTGTGTCCCCCGCTGTGTCCCGCTATGTTCCCGCAGTGTCCCCGCTGTGTCCCTCTGTGTCCCACTGTGTCCCGTGGTGTCCCAGTTTGTCGTTCGCTGTGTCCCCAGGTGAGTCCCCGCTGTGTCCCGCTGTGTCCCCCACTGGGTCCCGCTGTGTCCCCACAGGGTCACCGCTGTTTCCCGCTGTGACCCGCTGTGTTCCGTGGTGTCCCGCTTTGTCCCCCGCTGTGTCCCCCTCTGAGTCCCCGCTGTGTCCCCTGCTTTGTACCGCTGTGTCTGTGCAGTGTCCCCGCTGTGTCCCGCTGTGTCACACTGTCCCGTGGTGTCCTGCTTTGTCCCCCGCTGTGTCCCCCACTGAGTCCCCTCTGTGTCGCAACTGTGTCCCGCTGTGTCCTCGCTGTGTCACCCGCTGTCTCCCGCTGTGTCCCCCGCTGTATCCCGCACCCTACTGTACCTCTGTGTCCTCGCTGTGTCCCCCACTGTGTCCAGCTGTGTCCTCCGTGTATCCCAAGCTGTGTCCCGCTGTGTCCCTCTGTGTACCCCGCTGTGTCCCGCTATGTTTGGGCAGTGTCCTCGCTGTGTCCCGCTGTGTCCCGCTGTGTCCCGCTTGTCCTCGCTGTGTCCCCCGCTGTGTCCTGCTGGGTCCCGCTGTGTCCTCGCTGTGTTCCTCGTTGTGTCCCGCTGTGTCCCCCGCTGTGTCCCCGCTGTGTCCCTGCTGTGTCCCTGCTGTGTCGCCGCTGTGTCCCACTGTGTCCTGCTGTGTCCTCGCTGTGTCCCACGCTGTGTTCCACTGTGTCCCGCTGTGTCCCCGCTGTGTCCCGCTGTGTCCCCCGCTGTGTCCCGCTGTGTCCCTGCTGTGACCCTCTCTGTCCCCGCTGTATTGACGCTGTGTCCCGGTGTGTCCCGCTGTGTCCGCGCTGTGTTTCCGGCTGTGTCCCGCTGTGTACCCCTCTGTGTCCCCCGCTGTGTCCCTCTGTGTCCCCTCTCTGTCCCCTGCTGTTCCCCGCTGTGTCCCCCGCTGTGTCTCGCTGTGTCGCCCGCTTTGTCTCGCTGTGCCCCTGCAGTGTCCCCGCTGTGTCCCACTGTGTCACACTGTGTCCCGTGTTGTCCCGCTTTGTCCCCCGCTGTGACCTCGCAGTGTTTCCCGCTGTGTCCTCGCTGTGTTCCCCGCTGTGTCCCGGTGTGTCCTCGCTGTGTCCCCCGCTGTGTCCTCTCTTTGTTCCCCGCTGTGTCCCGTTGTGTCCCCCGCTGTGTCTCTCGCTGTGTCACCGCTGTGTCCCGCTGTGTCCTCGCTGAGTCCCCCGCTGTGTCCCGCTGTGTCCCCCGCTGTGTCCCGCTGTGTCCGACTGTGTCCCGCTCTGTCCCCGCTGTGTCCCTCTGTGTCCCCGCTGTGTGTCCGCTGTGTCCCCCTGTGTACCCCGCTGTGTCCAGCTGTGTCCTTTTGTGTCACGCTGTTTCCCCGCTGTGTCCCTGCTGTGTCCCTCTGTGTACCCCGCTGTGTCCAGCTTTGTCCCCGCTGTGTCTCGCTGTGTCCCACGCTCTGTCCCACACTGTGTCCCGCAGTGTCGCGCGCTGTGTCCCGCTGTGTCCCCCGCTGTGTCCCGCTGTGTCCCCCGCTGAGTCCCCGCTGTGTCACCGCTGTGTACCGCTCTTTCCTCGCTGTGTCCCCTGCTGTCTCCCATTCTGTCCCCCGCTGTGTCTCACGCTTTGTCCCCGCTGTGTCCCACTGTGTCCCGCTGTGTCCGGCTGTGCCCCCACTGTGTCCCGTTGTGTCCACAGTGTGTACCACGCTGTGTAACGCTGTGTGCCCGCTGTGTTCTGCTTTGGCCTCACTGTTTTCCCCGCTGTGTACCCCTCTGTGTCCCCCGCTGTTTCCCGCTGTGTCCCCCGCTGT
>NW_012305452.1:0-2823 GCF_000151885.1 Dipodomys ordii
CACCTTCTGCTCCTTCTCCTTCTTCTGTTTCTTCTTCTTCTTCTGCTTCTCCCGCTTCTGCTTCTCCTTCCTTTCCTCTGCTTCTGCTTCTCCTTCTCCTTCTTCTGCTTCTCTTTCTGCTTCTGCTTCTTCTGATTCTCCAACTAATCCTTCTTCTTCTCCTTCTGTTTCTGCTTCTCTTTCTGCTTCTCCATCTCCTTCTGCTTCACCTTCTGCTGCTCCTTCTCCTTCTTCTGTTTCTCCCTCTGCTTCTGCTTCTGCTTCTTATGTTTCTACTTGTTCTTTTGCTTCTGCTTCTCCTTCTGCTTCTTATGCTTCTACTGGTTCTTCTTCTGCTTCTGCTTTTTCTGCTTTTTCTGCTTCTACTTCTCTTTCTGCTTCTGCTTCTCCTGCTTGTTTTTCTGCTTGTTCTGTTGCTTCTCCTTCTGCTGCTTCTTCTACTTCTCCTTCTGCTTCTCTTTTTGCTTCTCTTTCTGCTTCTGCTTCTTCTGTTTCTCCTGCCTGAATTTCTGGTTCTACTTGTTCTGCTGCTTCTCCTTCTGCTTCTGCTTCTACTTCTGCTTCTGTTAGTGCTTCTTCTGCTTCTTCTCTTTCGGCTTCTCCTGCTTCTGCTTCTTGTGCTTCTCCTGCTTCTCTTTCTGCTTCTCATTCCGCTTCTGCTTCTCCTTCTGCTTCTGCTTCTCCTCCTTCTCCTTCTCCTACTTCTGCTTCTCCTTCAGCTTCTGCTTCTTCTGCTTCTCCTTCTGCATCTCCTTCTGCTTGTGCTTGTCCTTATGCTTCTTCTTCTGCCTCTGCTTCTCCTTCTCCTTCTTTTGCTTCTCCTTTTGCTTCGGCTTCTTCTGCTTTTCCTGCTTCTCCTTCTGCTTCTGCTTCTTCTGCTTCTCCTGCTTCTCCTTCTGCATCTTCTTCTGCTTCTGCTTCTCCTTCTCCTTCTTCTGCTTCTCCTTCTGATTCTCCTTCTGCTTCTTCTTCTTCTGCTTTACCTGCTTCTCTTTCTGCTTCTCCCTCTGCTTCTCATTATGCTTCTGCGTCTTATGTTTCTTCTGCTTCTCCTGCTTCTCCTGCTTCTGCTTCTCCTACTTCTCCTGCTGCTTTTCCTTCTGCGTCTCTTTCTGCTTCTGCTTATCCTTTTGCTTCTCCTACTCCTAATCCTTCTCCGTCGCCTTCTCCGTCTTCTTCTTCTGCTTCTCCTGCTGCTTCTGATTCTGCTTATTCTACTATTTCTGTTTCTTCTGCTTCTGCTTCAGATTGTGCTTCTTCTGTTTCTCCTTCTGCTTCAGATTCTGCGTCTGCTTCTTCGGATTCTTCTGTTTCTTCTGCTTCTTCTTCTCCTGCTTCTCTTTCTGCTTCTCCTTCTGCTTCTGCATCTCCTTCTGCTTGTGCGTCTGCTCTTCTCCTTCTTCTGTTTCTTTTGCTTCTGTTTCTTCTGCTTCTTCTTCTTCTGTTTCTTCTGATTCTACTTCTGCTTCTTCTGATTTTCCTGCTTCTCCATTTGTTGTCCTTCTGTTTCTGCTTCTCTTTCTGCTTCTGCTTCTCCTTCTGCTGCTCCTTCTCCTTCTGCTTCTGCTTCTCGCAGTGCTTCTGCTTCTGCTTCTTTTGCTTATTCTTTATCTTCTGCTTCTGCTTCTCCTGCTTCTCCTTCTTCTGCTTCTACTGCTTCTCCTTATGCTTCTCCTTATGCTTCTCCTTATGCTTCTTCTTCTTCTTCTTCTTCTTCTTCTTCTTCTTCTTCTTCTTCTTCTTCTTCTTCTTCTTCTTCTCTTTCGTGTACTTCTGCCTTTCCTGCTTCTTCTGCTTCTACTGCTTCTCTTTCTGCTTCTCATTCTGCTTCTGCTTCTCTTTCTGCTTCTCCTATTGCTTCTGCTGACCTTCCTTCTCCTTCTCCTTCTCCTACTTCTGCTTCTCCTTCTGCTTTTGCTTCTTCTGCTTCTCCTGCTTCTCCTTCTGCATCTTCTTCTGCTTCTGCTTCTCTTCTGCTGCTTCTTCTGCTCTGCTGCTTCTCCTCCTGATTCTCCTTCTGCTTCTCCTTCTGCTGCTCCTTCTGCTTCTTCTGCTTCTCCCTCTGCTTCTGCTTCTTATGCTTCTTCTTTTTCTTCTGGTTCTGCTTCTCCTGCTTCTGCTTCTTATGCTTCTTCTGCTTCTTCTTCTTCTTCTGCTTCTTCTGCTTCTACTTCTGCTTCTTCTGATTCTCCTGCTTCTCCTTCTTGTTCTCCTTCTTTTTCTGCTTCTCTTTCTGCTTCTGCTTCTCCTTCTGCTGCTCCTTCTCCTTCTCCTTCTTCTGCTTCTCCCAGTGCTTCTGCTTCTTTTGCTTATTCTTTTTCTTCTGCTTGTGCTTCTCTTGCTTCTGCTTCTTCTGCTTCTCCTTATGCTTCTCCTTATGCTTCTTCTTCTTCTTCTTCTTCTTCTTCTTCTTCTTCTTCTTCTTCTTCTTCTTCTTCTTCTTCTTCTTCTTCTTCTTCTTCTTCTTCTTCTTCTTCTTCGTCGTCGTCGTCTTCTTCTTCTTCTTCTTCTTCTTCTTCTTCTTCTTCTTCTTCTTCTTCTTCTCCTTCTTCTTCTTCTTCTTCTTCTTCTTCTTCTTCTTCTTCTTCTTCTCTTTCTTCTGCTTCTGCTTTTCCTGCTTCTTCTGCTTCTACTGCTTCTCTTTCTGCTTCTCATTCTGCTTCTGCTTCTCCTTCTGCTTCTCCTATTGATTCTGCTGCCCTTCCTTCTCCTTCTCCTTCTCCTACTTCTGCTTCTCCTTCTGCTTTTGCTTCTTCTTCTTCTCCTGCTTCTCCTTCTGCATCTTCTTCTGCTTCTACTTCTTCTTCTGCTTCTTCTTCTGCT
>NW_012305453.1:0-2823 GCF_000151885.1 Dipodomys ordii
TCACCCGCTTTGTCCCCCGCTGTGTCCCCCGGTGAGTCGCCGCTGTGTCCCCGCTTTGTCCCGCTGAGTCCTCCATGTGTCCCCCGCTGTGTTCCGCTGTGTCCCCCGCTGTGTCCCGCTGTGTCCACTGCTGGGACCTGGCTGTGTCCCGCTGTGTCCCGCTGTGTCCTCACTGTGTACCACTCTGTGTTCCGTTGTGTCCTCGCTGTGTCCCGAGCTGTGTCCCGCTGTGTCCCCCGCTGTGCCCTGCAGTGTCCCGCTCTGTCCTGCTGTGTCCTCGCTGTGTCCCGCTGTGTCCCGCTGTGTCCCCCACTGTTTCCCCTGCTGTGTCCAGCTGTGTCCCCCACTGTGTCCCACTCTGTCCCCCTCTGTGTCCCCCGCTGTGTCCCACTGTGTCCCCACAGTGTCACTGCTGTTTCCTGCTGTGTCCCGCTGTGTTCCGTGGTGTCCCTCTTTGTCTCCTGCTGTGTCCCCCGCTGTGTCCCGCTGTGTCCGACTGTGTCCCGCTCTGTCCCCGCTGTGTCCCGCTGTGTCCCGCTGTGTCCCACTGCGTCCCGCTGTGTCCCGCTGTGCCCCCACTGTGTCCCGTTGTGTCCACAGCTTTGTACCATGCTGTGTAACGCTGTGTCTCCGCTGTGTCCCACTGGGTCCCGATGTGTCCTCGCTGTGTTCCCCGCTGTGTCCAGCTGTTTCCCCCACTTTGTCCCCAACTGTGTCCTCGCTGTGTCCCCCGCTGTGTCCCGCTGTGACCCGCTGTGTCCTCGCTTTGTCCCCCTCTGTGTCCCGCTGTGTCCCCCGCCGTGTCCCGCTGTGTCCCGTTGTGTCCTGCTGCGGTCCCGCTGTGTCCCGCTGTGTCCCGCTTTGTCCCGCTGTGTCCTACTGTGTCCCGTGGTGTCCCACTTTTTCCCCACTATGTCCCCTGCTGAGTCCCCTCTGTGTCCCCGCTGTGTCCAGGTGTGTCCTCGCTGTGTCCTCTGCTGTCTCCCGCTTTGTCCCACACTGTGTCCTACTGTGTCCCACTGTGTCCCTGCTGTGTCCCCCGCTGTGTCCCGCTCTGTCCCGCTGTGTCCCCTGCTGTGTTCCACTGTGTCCCCGCAGGTTCACTGCTGTTTCACGCTGTGTCCTTGCTGTGTCCCCGCTGTGTCCCGCTGTGTCCCGCAGTGTCCCCAGCTGTGTCCCGCTGTGTCACCGCTGTGTCCCGCTGTGTCCTCGCTGTGTCCCCGGCTGTGTCCCGCTTTGTCCTTGCTGTGTACCCCGCTGTGTTCCTCTGTGTCCCCGGCTGTGTCCCGCTGTGTTCCCTGCAGTGTCCCCACTGTGTCACGCTGTGTTTCGCTGTGTCCGGGTGTGTCCTCGCTCTGTCTCATTCAGTGTCCAGCTGTGTCCTCCCTGTGTCCCCCGCTGTGTCCCGCTGAATCCCCTGCTGTGTCCCACTGTGTCCCGCTGTGTCACGCTCTGTCCCATCTGTGTCCCTCTGTGTCCAGCTCTGTCCCCGTGGTGTGTTCGCTGTGCCCCGCTGTGTACCCTTCTGTGTCCAGCTGTGTCCCCTCTGTGTCCCGCTGTGTCCCTTCTCTGTCCCCTGCTGTCCACCTCTGTGTCCCCCGGCTGTGTCCCACAGTGTCCCCGCTGTGTCCCGCTGTGTCCTACTGTGTCCCGTGGTGTCCCGCTTTTTCCCCTCTATGTCCCCTGCTGAGTCCCTTCTGTGTCCCCGCTGTGTCCAGGTGTGTCCTCGCTGTGTCCTGCTGGGTCCTGCTGTGTCCCCGCTGTGTCCCTGCTGTGTCCGGCTGTGTCCTCCGCTGTCTCCCGCTTTGTCCCACGCTGTGTCCCGCTGTGTCCTCGCTGTGTCCCCTGCTGTGTCCTGCTGTGTTCCCGCTGTGTCCCAAGCTGTGTCCTGCTTTGTCCCGCTGTGTGCCCCGCTGTGTCCCACTATGTTCCCGCAGTGTCCCCGCTGTGTCCCCGCTGTGTCCTCGCTGTGTTCCCCGCTGTGTCCCGCTGTGTCCCCCGCTGTGTCTCGCTGTGTGTGTACTGCTGTGTCCCCACTGTGTCCCGCTGTGTCTCGCTGTGTCCCGCTGTGTCCTCGCTGTTTCCCACGCTGTGTTCTGCTGTGTCCTCGCTGTGTCCCCCGCTGTGTCCCGTTGTGTCCCCAGCTGTGTACCCCACTGTGTCCCGCTGTGTCCCCGCTGTATCGACGCTGTGTCCCCCTGGGTCCCGCTGTGTCCTCCCTGTGTTCCCCACTGTGTCCCGCTATGTACCCCTCTGTGTCCCTCGCTGTGACCCGCTGTGTCCCGCTATGTACTGCTGTGTCTCCGGCTGTGTCCCGCTGTGTCCCGCTGTGTCACGCTCGGTCCCATCTGTGTCCCTATGTGTCCAGCTCTGTCCCCGTGGTGTGTCCGCTGTGCCCCGCTGTGTACCCTTCTGTGTCCAGCTGTGTCCCCTCTGTGTCCCGCTGTGTCCCTTCTCTTTCCCCCGCTGTCCACCGCTGTGTCCCCCGGCTGTGTCCCGCAGTGTCCCCGCTGTGTCCCGCTGTGTCCTACTGTGTCCCGTGGTGTCCCGCTTTTTTCCCTCTATGTCCCCTGCTGAGTCCCCTCTGTGTCCCCGCTGTTTCCAGCTGTGTCCTTGCTGTGTCCTCTGCTGTCTCCCGCTTTGTCCCACGCTGTGTCCTACTGTGTCCCTGCTATGTCCCTCGCTGTGTCCCGCTGTGTCCCCCGCTGTGTCCTGCTGGGTCCCGCTGTGTCCCCGCTGTGTCCCTGCTGTGTCCGGCTGTGTCCCCCGCTGGGTCCCGCTGGGTCCTGCTGGGTCCCCCGCTGTGTAGCGCTGTGTCCCCGC
>NW_012305454.1:0-2823 GCF_000151885.1 Dipodomys ordii
AAAAAAACCGGGTACACCCCCACACAAGGAAGATACTGAGACCAGTAGGCACACAAATGACAACTCGGCAGAACAACAAGTCCACCATCCACATGAGATACATATAAAAAAAGTCCAGCTTCGACGTCGTCATCTTCGTCATCATCATCCTCGTCATCGTCATCATCCTTCTTCTTCTTCATCTTCTTCTTCTCCTTCTTCTGTTTCTTCTTCTTCTTCTTCTTCTGCTTCTCCCGCTTCTGCTTCTTCTGCTTCTCCTGCTTGTCCTTCTCCTTCTGCTTCTCCTTCTTCTGCTTCTCTTTCTGCTTCTGCTTCTTCTGATTCTCCAACTTCTCCTTCTTCTTCTTCTTCTATTTCTGCTTCTCTTTCTGCTTCTGCATCTCCTTCTGCTTCACCTTCTGCTGCTCCTTCTCCTTCTTCTGTTTCTCCCTCTGCTTCTGCTTCTTATGCTTCTTCTTTTTCTTCTGGTTCTGCTTCTCCTGCTTCTGCTTCTTATGCTTCTACTGCTTCTTCTTCTGCTTCTTCTGCTTCTACTTCTCTTTCTGCTTCTGCTTCTCCTGCTTGTTTTTCTGCTTCTTCTGCTGCTTTTTCTACTTCTCCTTCTGCTTCTCTTTTTGCTTCTCCTTCTGCTTCTGCTTCTTCTGTTTCTCGTGGCTGAATTTCTGGTTCTACTTTTCTGCTGATTCTCCTTCTGCTTCTGCTTCTCCTTCTGCTTCTGTTTCTGCTTCTTCTCTTTCGGCTTCTCCTGCTTCTGCTTCTTGTCCTCCTCCTGCTTCTCTTTCAGCTTCTCATTCTGCTTCTGCTTCTCCTTCTGCTTCTGCTTCTCCTCCTTCTCCTTCTCCTACTTCTGCTTCTCTTTCAGCTTCTGCTTCTTCTGCTTCTCCTGCTTCTCCTTCTGCATCTCCTTCTGCTTGTGCTTGTCCTTATGCTTCTTCTTCTGCCTCTGCTTCTCCTTCTCCTTCATTTGCTTCACCTTTTGCTTCTGCTTCTTCTGCTTTTCCTGCTTCTCCTTCTTCTTCTCCTTCTTCTGCTTCTCCTTCTGCATCTTCTTCTGCTTCTCCTTCTCCTTCTTCTGCTTCTCCTTCTGATTCTCCTTCTGCTTCTTCTTCTGCTTTACCTGCTTCTCTTTCTGCTTCTCCTTCTGCTTCTCCTTCTGTTTCTTCTTCTCCTTCTTGTTCTTCTGCTTTTCCTTCTGCTTTTCCTACTGCTTCTGCTACAACTGCTACTGCTTCTACTTCTTCTTTTTCTTCTGCTTCTCCTTCTGCTTTTGATTCTCTTTCTGCTTCTGCTTCTCCTTCTGCTTCTCATTCTGCTTCTCCAGATTCTGATTCTTCCGCTTCTCCTGCTTCTCCTTCTGCTTCAGGTTCTGCTTCTGCTTCTTCGGTTTCTAATGCTTCTGCTTCTCCTGCTTCTGCTTCTTCTGCTTCCCCTCCTTCTCTTTCTGCTTCTCCTTCTGCTTCTGCTTCTTGTCCTTCTCCTGTTTCTTCTGCTTGTTCTTCTCCTGTTTCTGCATCTCCTGCTTCTCCTTCTGCTTTTCTTTCTGCTTCTCTTTCTGCTTCTCCTGCTGCTTTTCCTGCTCCTGCTCCTTCTTCTGCTTCTCTTTCTGCTTCTCCTTCTGTTTCTCCTTCTCCTTCTCGTTCTTCTGCTTTTCCTTCTGCTTCTCCTTCTGCTTCTACATTTTCTGCTACTGCCTCTGCTTCTTCTGTTTCTTCTGCTTCTCCTTATGCTTCTCCTTCTGCTTTTGATTCTCTTTCTGCTTCTGCTTCTCCTTCTGCTTCTCCTTCTGCTTCTCCAGATTCTGCTTCATCTGCTTCTCCTGTATCTCCTTATGCTTCAGGTTCTGCTTCTGTTTCTTCGGCTTCTTCTGCTTCTGCTTCTCCTGCTGCTGCTTCTTCTGCTGCTCCTGCTTCTATTTCTGCTTTCCCTTCTGTTTCTGCTTCTCCTTCTGCTTCTGCTTCTTCTCCTTCTTATGTTTCTTCTTCCTAAGTTTCTTCAGCTTCAGCTTCTCCTGCTTCTCGTTGTGCTTCTCGTTGTGCTTCTCTTTCTGCTTCTCTTTCTGCTTCTCCTTCTCCTTCTTCTGCTTCTGCTTCTCCTTCTGCTTCTGCTTCTGCTTCAATTTCTCCTTCTGCTTCTCATTCTGCTTCTGCGTCTTCTGTTTCTTCTGCTTCTCCTGCTTCTGCTTCTCCTGCTTCTCCTACTTCTCGTGCTGCTTCTCCTTCTGCGTCTCTTTCTGCTTCTGCTTATCCTTTTGCTTCTCCTACTCCTAATCCTTCTCTTTCACCTTCTCCTTCTCCGTCTTCTGCTTCTCCTGCTTCTCCTTCTGCATCTTCTTCTGCTTCTGCTTCTCCTTCTGCTGCTTCTTCTGCTTCTGCTTCTCCTTATTCTGCTTCTCCCTCTGATTCTGCTTCTTATGCTTATTCTTATTCTTCTGCTTCTGCTTCTCCTGCTTCTGCTTCTTCTGCTTCTACTGCTTCTCCTTCTCCTTCTCCTTCTTCTTCTTCTTCTTCTTCTTCTTCTTCTTCTTCTTCTTCTTCTTCTTCTTCTTCTTCTTCTTCTTCTTCTTCTTCTTCTTCTTCTTCTTCTTCTTCTTCTTCTTCTTCTTCTTCTTCTTCTTCTTCTTCTCTTTCTGCTGCTTCTGCTTTTCCTGCTTCTTCTTCTTCTACTGCTTCTCTTTCTGCTTCTCATTCTGCTTCTACTTCTCCTTCTGCTTCTCCTATTGATTCTGCGGCTCTTCCTTCTCCTTCTCCTACTTCTCCTTCTCCTTCTGCTTCTGCTTACTTCTGCTTCTCCTGCTTCTCCTTCTGCATCTTCTTGTGCTTCTGC
>NW_012305455.1:0-2823 GCF_000151885.1 Dipodomys ordii
TCATCTCGTTGTGCTTCTCGTTGTGCTGCTCTTTCTGCTTCTCTTTCTGCTTCTACTTCTCCTTCTCTTTCTTCTGCTTCTCCTTATGCTTCTTCTTCTCCTTCTGCTTCAATTTCTCCTTCTGCTTCTCATTCTGCTTCTGCGTCTTCTGTTTCTTCTGCTTCTCCTATTTCTGCTTCTCCTGCTTCTCCTACTTCTCGTGCTGCTTCTCCTTCTGCGTCTCTTTCTGCTTCTGCTTATCCTTTTGCTTCTCCTACTCCTAATCCTTCTCTTTCGCCTTCTCCTTCTTGTTCTTCTGCTTGTCCTGGTGCTTCTGCTTCTGCTTATTCTACTATTTCTGTTTCTTCTGCTTCTGCTTCAGATTGTGCTTCTTCTGTTTCTCCTTCTGCTTCAGATTCTGCTTCTGCTTCTTCGGCTTCTCCTGTTTCTTCTGCTTCTGCTTCTCCTGCTTCTTCTGCTTCTCCTGCTTCTCTTTCTGCTTCTCCTTCTGCTTCTGCTTTTCCTTCTGCTTCTGCTTCTGCTCTTCTCCTTCTTCTGTTTCTTTTGTTTCTGTTTCTTCTGCTTCTTCTTCTTCTGTTTCTTCGGATTCTACTTCTGCTTCTCCTTCTTCTCCTTCTCTTTCTGCTTCTTCTGATTCTCCTGCTTCTCCTTTTGTTCTCCTTCTGTTTTCTGCTTCTCTTTCTGATTCTGCTTCTCCTTCTCTTTCTCCTTCTTCTGCTTCTCTCACTGCTTCTGCTTCTGCTTCTTTTGCTTATTCTTTTTCTTCTGCTTCAGCTTCTCCTGCTTCTGCTTCTTTTTCTTCTACTGCTTCTCCTTATACTTCTCCTTATGCTTCTCCTTATGCATCTCCTTATGCTTCTTCTTCTTCTTCTTCGTCTTCTTCTTCTTATCTTTCTTCTGCTTCTGCTTTTCCAGCTTCTTCTGCTTCTACTGCTTCTCTTTCTGCTTCTTGTCCTTCTCCTGTTTCTTCTCCTTCTCCTTCTCCTGCTTCTGCTTCTTCTGCTTTTCCTGCTTCTCTTTCTGCTTCTCCTTCTGCTTCTCCTTCTGCTTCTGCTCCTTCTTCTTCTGTTTCTTCTTCTTCTGCTTCTCCCGCTTGTGCTTCTTCTGCTTCTCCTGCTTCTCGTTCTGCTTCTCTTCGTCGGCTTCTCTTTCTATTTCTGCTTCTGCTTCTTCTGATTCTGATTCTTCTCCTTCTTCTTCTCCTTCTGCTTCTGCGTCTTCTGCATCACCTGCTTCTCCTTCTGCATCTCCTTCTGCTTGTGCTTTTCCTTCTGCTTCTTCTTCTGCTCCGGCTTCTCCTTCTCCTTCTTCTGCTTCTCTGTCTGCTTCTGTTTCTTGTGCTTTTCCTGCTTCTCCTTCTGCTTCTCCTTCTATTTCTCCTTCTCGTTCTTCTGCTATTCCTTCTGCTTCTCTTTCTGCTTCTGCATCTTCAGCTTCTTCTGCTACTGATTCTGCTTCTTCTGTTTCTTCTGCTTCTCCTTCTGCTTTTGCTTCTCTTTCTGCTTCTGCTTCTCCTTCTGGTTCTCCTTCTTCTTCTCCAGATTCTGCTTCTTCTGTTTCTCCTGCTTCTCCTTCTGCTTTAGGTTCTGCTTTTGCTTCTTCGGCTTCTTCTGCTTCTATTTCTGCTTCTCCTTCTGCTTTTGCTTCTCTTTCTGCTTCTGCTTCTTCTCCTTCTTCTATTTCTTCTGATTCTGCTTCTCCTGCTTCTCCTTTTGTTTCTATTTATGCTTCTCCTTCTGCTTCTCCTTCTTCTGCTTCTACTACTGCTCCTGCTTCTCCTTCTGCATCTTCTTCTGTTTCAATTTCTCCTTCTTCTGCTTTTCATTCTGCTTCTGCTTCTCCTGTTTCTGCTTCTTCTACATCTCCTGCTTCTTCTACTTCTCCTGCTTCTCCTTCTCATTCTCCTTCTCTTTCTGCTTCTGCTTATCCTTCTGTTTCTCCTACTCCTAATCCTTCTCTTTCTCCTTCTCCTTCTTCTTCTTCTGCTTCTCCTGCTGCTTCTTCTTCTGCTTCTTCTGCTTTTTCTGTTTCTTCTTCTTCTGTTTCAGCTTCTTCTGCTTCTCCTTTTGCTTCTGCTTCTCCGTCTGCTTCTGCTTCTGCTCTTCTCCTTCTTCTGTTTCTTCTGCTTCTGTATCTCCTGCTTCTTCTTCTGCTTCTCCTACTTCTCCTTCTGCTTCTCCGTCTCCTTCTCCTTCAATTTCTCCTTCTTGTGCTTCTCATTCTGCTTCTGCTTCTTCTGTTTCTCCTTCTGCTTCTCCTTCTGCTTCTCTTTCTGCTTCTGATTCTCCTTCTGCTCCTCCTACTCCTAATCCTTCTCTTTCTCCTTCTTCTTCTTCTGCTTCTCGTTCTGCTTCTGCTTCTTCTCCTTGTTCTGTTTCTTCTGCTTCTGCTTTTCCAGCTTCTGCTGCTTCTGCTTGTCCTTCTGCTTCAGGTTCTCCTTCTGCTTCTTGGGCTTCTTTTGTTTCTTCTGCTTCTGCTTCTCCTGCTACTGCTTCTTCTGCTTCTCTTTCTTCTTCTCCTTCTGCTTCTCCTTCTGCTCCTTCTCTTTCTTCTGTTTCTTCTTCTTCTGCTTCTCCCGCTTCTGCTTCTTCTGCTTGTCCTTATCATTCTGCTTCTCCTTCTCCTTCTTCTCCTTCTCTTTCTGCTTCTGCTTCTTCTGATTCTCCAACTTCTCCTTCTTCTTCTCCTTCTGTTTCTGCTTCGCTTTCTGCTTCTGCATCTCCTTCTGCTTCACCTTCTGCTGCTCTTTCTCCTTCTTCTGTTTCTCCCTCTGCTTCTGCTTCTTATGCTTCTTCTTTATCTTCTGCTTCTGCTTCTCCTGCT
>NW_012305456.1:0-2823 GCF_000151885.1 Dipodomys ordii
TCCCCCCTGTGTCCCTGCTGTGTCCGCTGTGTCACACTGTGTTCCCGTGTGTCCCGCTGTGTACACCGCTGCGACCCGCTGTGTTGCGCTGTGTCCCGCTCTTTCTCCGCTGTGTCCCCGCTGTGTGCCCATTGTGTCCCGCTGTGTACCCCGCTGTGTCTAGCTGTGTCACTGCTGTGTCCCGCTGTGTACTGCTGTGTCCCCCACTCTGTCCCGCTGTGTCCCCGCTGTGTCCCAATGTGTCCTCGCTGTATCCCCCCCTGTGTCCCGCTGTGTCCCCCTGTGTCCATCGCTGTGTCCAGCTGAGTCCCTCTGTGTCCCCTGCTGTGTCCCCCGCTCTGTCCCACTCTGTCCCCCTCTGTGTCCAGCTGTGTCCCGCTGTGTACTGCAGTGTTCCCCGCTGAGTCCCGCTGTGTCCCCGCTGTGTCCCAATGTGTCTTCCCTGTTTCCCCCGCTGTGTCCCCCTCTGTCCCCCGCTGTGTCCCGCTGTGTCAACTGCTGTGTCCACATTGTGTCCCGCTGTTTCCCCCGCTGTGTCCCGCTGTGTCCTCACTGTGTCCCGCTGTGTCCTCGCTGTGTCCACCGTGTGTCCCACTGTGTGCCCCGCTGTGTCCCCCGTGAGTCCCGCTGTGTACCCCGCTGTGTCCCGCTGTGTCACGCTTTGTCCCGCTCTTTCCCCACTGTGTTCCGCTGTGTCCCGGCTGTGTCCCGGCTGTGTGCCCGCTGTGTAATCTGCTGTGTCTCTCTTTGTACCCGTTGTGTCTCGCTGTGTCCCCCGCTCTGTCCCCCGCTGTGTCCCGCCTTGTCCCCCTCTGTGTCCCGCTGTGTCCTGCTGTGTCCCTCGCTGTGTCCCGCTGTATCCACGCAGTGTCCCTGCTGTATCCCACTGTGTCCCGCTGTGTTCCGTGTTGTCCCGGTTGTGCCCCTTAGTGTCCCCCACTGTGTCCCCACTGTGTCCCCGCTGTGTCCCGCTGTGTCCTCGCTGTGTCCCCTGCTGTGTCCTGCTCTGTTCCCCGCTGGGTCGCCCACTTTGTCCCCACTGTGCCCCTCTGTGTCCCGCTGTGTACCGCTGTGTCCCGCTGTGTCCTGCTGTGTCCCCCGCTGAGTCCCGCTGTGTACCCGCTGTGTCCCAATGTGTCCTCGCTTTGTCCCCCGCTGTGTCCCACTGTGTCCCTGCTGTGTCCCTACTGTGTCCCCGCTGTGTCCCGCTGTATTCCGCTGTGTCCCCCGCTGTGTCCCGCTTGGTCCCTCTGTGTCCCCTGCTGTGTACCCTGCTCTGTCCCACTGTATCCCCCGCTGTGTTCCGCTTTGTCATCGCTGTGTCCCCCGCTGTGTCCTGCTGTGTCCCACTGTGTCCTGTTGTGTCCCGCTATGTCCCAAACTGTGTCCCGTTGTGTCCCCAGCTGTGTACCCCGCTGTGTCCCGCTGTGTCCCCGCTCTATCGATGCTGTGTCCCTCGCTGTTTCCCGCTGTGTCCCCCGCTGTGTCCTGCTGTGTCCTCCCTGTGGCCCCGCTGTGCCCCGCTGTGTCCCCGGTTGTGTCCCGCTGGGTCCCCTGCTGTGTCACTGCTGTGTCCCGCTGTGTTCAACTGTGTCCCGCTGTGTCCTTGCTGTGTCTCCCGCAGTGTCCCGCAGTGTCCTCGCTGTGTCCCCCGCTGTGTCCTGCTTTGTCCACTGCTGTGTCCCGCTATGTACCCCTATGTGTCACCCGCTCTGTCCCTGCTGTGACCCGCTGTGTCCCGCTGTGTCCCGCTGTGTACTGCTGTGTCCCCCGCTGAGTCCCGCTGTGTCCCCGCTGTGTCCCAATGTGTCCTCGCTGTGTCCCCCCCTGTGTCCCGCTGTGTCCCCCCTGTGTCCCCCGCTGTGTCTCACGCTTTATCCCGTCTGTGTCCCACTCTGTCCCGCTGTGTCCCGCTGTGCCCACACTGTGTCCCGTTGTGTCCACAGCTGTGTACCCCGCTGTGTCCCGCTGTGTCCCTGCTGTATCGACGCTGTGTCCCACTGGGTCATGCTGTGTCCTCCCTGTGTTCCCCGCTGTGTCCCGCTGTGTCCCCGCTGTGTGCCCGCTGTGTCCCGCTGTGTACTTCGTTGTGTCCAGCTGTGTCACCGCTGTGTCCTCGCTGTGTCACCCACTGTGTCCCACTGTGTCCTCACTGTGTCCCCCTCTGTGTCCCGCTGTGTCCCCCGCTATGTCCGATGTGTCCCGCGGTGTCCCGCTCTGTCCCAGCTTTGTGCCCGCTGTGTCCCGCTGTGTGCTCCGTTGTGTCCAGCTGTGTCACCACTGTGTCCCACTGTGTCCTCTCTTTGTCTCAACTGTCCCCCGCTGTGTCCCCCCCTGTGTCCCGCTGTGTCCCGCTGTGTCCCCAGCTTTGTCCCGCTGTGTCGACGCAGTGTTCCCTCTGTGTCCTGCTGTGTCACACTGTGTCCCATGGTGTCCCGTTTTTCCCCCGCTGTTTCCCCCGCTGAGTCCCGTTTGTGTCCCCACTGTGTCCCGCTGTGTCCCGCTGTGTCCTAGCTGTGTCCCCCGCTGTGTCCCGCTGTGTCCCCGCTGTGTCCCAAGGTGTGTCCCGCTGTGTCCCGCTGTGTACCCCGCTGTGTCCCGCTATGTTCCCGCAATGTCCCCGCTGTGTCCCGCTGTGTCCCACTGTGTCCTCGCTGTGTCCCCCGCTGTGCCCCGTTGTGTCCCCAGCTGTGTACACTGCTCTGTCCCGCTGTATCCCCGTTGTAACGACGCTGTGTCCCGCTGGGTCCCGCTGTGTCCTCGCTGTGTTCCCTGCTGTGTCCCGCTGTGTACTGCTGTGTCCCCTGCTGAGTCCCGCTGTGA
>NW_012305457.1:0-2822 GCF_000151885.1 Dipodomys ordii
CTTCTTCTTCTTCTTCTCTTTCGTCTGCTTCTGCTTTTCCTGCTTCTACTGCTTCTCTTTCTGCTTCTCATTCTGCTTCTGCTTCTCCTTCTGCTTCTCCTATTGCTTCTGCTGCCCTTCCTTCTCCTTCTCCTTCTCCTTTTCCTCCTTCTGCTTCTCCTTCTGGTTCTGCTTCTCTTTCTGCTTCTGCTTCTTCTGATTCTCCAACTAATCCTTCTTCTTCTCCTTCTGTTTCTGCTTCTCTTTCTGCTTCTCCATCTCCTTCTGCTTCACCTTCTGCTGCTCCTTCTCCTCCTTGTTTTTCTCCCTTTGCTTCTGCTTCTGCTTCTTATGCTTCTTCTTGTTCTTCTGCTTCTGCTTCTCCTGCTTCTGCTTCTTATGCTTCTACTGCTTCTTCTTCTGCTTCTGCTTCTTCTGCTTCTACTTCTCTTTCTGCTTCTGCTTCTCCTGCTTGTTTTTCTGCTTCTTCTGCTGCTTCTCCTTCTGCTGCTTCTTCTACTTCTCCTTCTGCTTCTCTTTTTGCTTCTCTTTCTGCTTCTGCTTCTTCTGTTTCTCCTGCCTGAATTTCTGGTTCTACTTCTTCTGCTTCTTCTCCTTCTGCGTCTGCTTCTACTTCTGCTTCTGTTTCTGCTTCTTCTGCTTCTTCTCTTTCGGCTTCTCCTGCTTCTGCTTCTTGTGCATCTCCTGCTTTTCTTTCTGCATCTCATTCCGCTTCTGCTTCTCCTTCTGCTTCTGCTTCTCCTCCTTCTCCTTCTCCTACTTCTGCTTCTCCTTCAGCTTCTGCTTCTTCTGTTTCTCCTGTTTCTCCTTCTGCATCTCCTTCTGCTTGTGCTTGTCCTTATGCTCCTTCTTCTTCTTCTGCTTCTCCTTCTCCTTCTTTTGCTTCTGCTTCTTCTGCTTTTCCTGCTTCTCCTTCTGCTTCTGCTTCTTCTGCTTCTCCTGCTTCTCCTTCTGCATCTTCTTCTGCTTCTCCTTCTTCTGCTTCTCCTTCTGCTTCTTCTTCTTCTGCTTTACCTGCTTCTCTTTCTGCTTCTCCTTCTGCTTCTCCTTCTGTTTCTCCTTCTCCTTCTTGTTCTTCTGCTTTTCCTTCGGCTTCTCCTTCTGCTTCAGCTACAACTGCTACTGCTTCTACTTCTTCTGTTTCTTCTGCTTCTCCTTCTGCTTTTGATTCTCTTTCTGCTTCTGCTTCTCCTTCAGCTTGTCATTCTGCTTCTCCAGATTCTGCTTCTTCTGCTTCTCCTGCTTCTCCTTCTGCTTCAAGTTCTGCTTCTGATTCTTCGGATTCTTATGCTTCTGCTTCTCCTGCTTCTGCTTCTTCTGCTTGCCCTCCTTCTCTTTCTGCTTCTCCTTCTGTTTCTGCTTCTCCTTCTGCTTCTGCTTCTTGTCCTTCTCCTCTTTCTTCTGCTTCTGTTTCTCTTGTTTCTGCATCTCCTGCTTCTCCTTCTGCTGCTCTTTCTGCTTCTCCTGCTGCTTTTCCTTCTACTGCTTCTTCTTCTGCTTCTCTTTCTGCTTCTCCTTCTGTTTCTCCTTCTCCTTCTCCTTCTCGTTCTTCTGCTTTTACTTCTGCTTCTCCTTCTGCTTCTGCATCTTCTGCTTCTTCTGCTACTGCCTCTGCTTCTTCTGTTTCTTCTGCTTCTCCTTCTGCTTCTCCTTCTGCTTTTGCTTCTCTTTCTGCTTCTGCTTCTCCTTCTGCTTCTCCAGATTCTGCTTCTTCTGCTTCTCCTACTTCTCCTTCTGCTTCAGTTTCTGCTTCTGCTTCTTCGGCTTCTTCTGCTTCTGCTTCTCCTGCTGCTGCTTCTTCTGCTTCTCCTGCTTCTCTTTCTGCTTTTCCTTCTGTTTCTGCTTCTTCTTCTGCTTCTGCTTCTTCTCCTTCTGTTTCTTCTGCTTCTGCTTCTCCTGCTTCTCGTTCTGCTTCTCGTTCTGCTTCTTTTCTGCTTTTCCTTCTCCTTCTTCTGCTTCTCCTTCTGCTTCTGCTTCAATTTCTCCTTCTGCTTCTCATTCTGCTTCTGCGTCTTCTGTTTCTTCTGCTTCTCCTGCTTCTGCTTCTCCTGCTTCTCCTACTTCTCGTGCTGCTTCTCCTTCTGCGTCTCTTTCTGCTTCTGCTCATCCTTTTGCTTCTCCTACTCCTAATCCTTCTCTCTCGCCTTCTCCGTCTTCTTCTTCTGCTTCTCCTGCTGCTTCTGCTTCTGCTTATTCTACTATTACTGTTTCTTCTGCTTCTGCTTCAGATTGTGCTTCTTCTGTTTCTCCTTCTGCTTCAGATTATGATTCTGCTTCTTCGACTTCTCCTGTTTCTTCTGCTTCTGCTTCTCCTGCTTCTTCTGCTTCTCCTGCTTCTCTTTCTGCTTCTCCTCCTTCTTCTGCTTCTCCTTCTGCTTCTGCTTCTGCTCTTCTCCTTCTTCTGTTTCTTTTGCTTCTGTTTCTTCTGCTTCTTCTTCTTCTGTTTCTTCTGATGCTACTTCTGCTTCTCCTTCTTCTCCTTCTCTTTCTCCTTCTACTTCTGCTTCTTCTGATTCTCCTGCTTCTCCTTCTTGTTCTCCTTCTGTTTCTGCTTCTCATTCTGCTTCTGCTTCTCCTTCTGCTGCTCCTTCTCCTTATCCTTCTTCTGATTCTCCCCCTGCTTCTGCTTCTGCTTGTTTTGCTTATTCTTTTTCTTCTGCTTCTGCTTCTCCTGCTTCTGCTTCTTCTGCTTCTCCTTATGCTTCTTCTCCTTCTTCTTCTTCTTCTTCTTCTTCTTCTTCTTCTTCTTCTTCTTCTTCTTCTTCTTCTTCTTCTTCAAATTCTTCTTCTTCTTTTTCTTCTTCTTCTTCGTCTTCTCCTTC
>NW_012305458.1:0-2822 GCF_000151885.1 Dipodomys ordii
TCTCCTTCTTCTCCTCTCTGCTTCTCTTTCTGCTTCTATTTCTCCTTCTGCTTCTGCTTCAATTTCTCCTTCTGCTTCTCATTCTGCTTCTGCGTCTTCTGTTTCTTCTGCTTCTCCTGCTTCTGCTTCTCCTACTTCTCTTGCTGCTTCTCCTTCTGCGTCTCTTTCTGCTTCTGCTTATCCTTTTGCTTCTCCTACTCCTAATCTTCCTCTTTCGCCTTCTCCATCTTCTTCTTCTGCTTCTCCTTCTGCTTCTGCTTCTGCTTATTCTACTATTTCTGTTTCTTCTGCTTCTGCTTCAGATTGTGCTTCTTCTGTTTCTCCTTCTGCTTCAGATTCTGCCTCTGCTTCTTCGGCTTCCCCTGTTTCCTCTGCTTCTGCTTCTCCTGCTTCTTCTGCTTCTCCTGCTTCTCCTTCTGCTTCTGCTTCTCCTTCTGCTTCTGCTCCTTGTATTTCTTCTGTTTCTTTTGCTTCTGCTTCTCACGCTCTGCTTCTTCTGCTTCTCCTGCTTCTCGTTCTGCTTCTCTTCGTCGGCTTCTCTTTCTACTTCTCCTTCTGCTTCTTCTGATTCTGCTTCTTCTCCTTCTTCTTCTCCTTCTGCTTCTGCTTCTTCTGCTTCTCCTGCTACTCCTTCTGCATCTCCTTCTGCTTTTGCTTTTCCTTCTGCTTCTTCTTCTGCTTCTGCTTCTCCTTCTTCTGCTTCTCCGTCTGTTTCTGCTTCTTCTGTTTTTCCTGCTTCTCCTTCTGCTTCTCATTCTTCTTCTCCTTCTGTTTTTCCTTGTCGTTATTCTGCTATTCCTTCTGCTTCTCTATCTGCTTCTGCATCTTCAGCTTCTTCTGCTACTGGATTCTGCTACTTCTGTTTCTTCTGCTTCTCTTTCTGCTTCAACTTCTGCTTTTGCTTCTCTTTCTGCTTCTGCTTCTCCTTCTGGTTCTCCTTCTTCTCCAGATTCTGCTTCTTCTGCTTCTCCTGCTTCTCCTTCTGCTTCAGGTTCTGCTTCTGCATCTTCGGATTCTTATGCTTCTGCTTCTCCTGCTGCTGCTTCTTCTGCTTCCCCTCCTTCTGTTTCTGCTTCTCCTTCTGCTTCAGCTTCTCCTTCTGCTTCTTGTCCTTCTCCTGTTTCTTCTGCTTCGGCTTCTCTTGTTTCTGCATCTCCTGCTTCTCCTTTTGCTGCTCTTTCTGCTTCTCCTGCTGCTTTTCCTTCTACTGCTCCTTCTTCTGCTTCTCTTTCTGCTTCTCCTTCTGTTTCTCCTTCTCCTTCTCCTTCTCGTTCTTCTGCTTTTACATCTGCTTCAGCATCTTCTGCTTCTTCTGCTGCTGCCTCTGCTTCTTCTGTTTCTTCTGCTTCTCCTTCTGCTTCTCCTTCTGCTTTTGCTTCTCTTTCTGCTTCTGCTTCTCCTTCTGCTTCTCCAGATTCTGCTTCTTCTGCTTCTCCTGCTTCTCCTTCTGCTTCAGGTTCTGCTTCTGCTTCTTCGGCTTCTTCTGCTCCTGCTTCTCCTGCTGCTGCTTCTTCTGCTTCTCCTTTTTCTCTTTCTGCTTTTCCTTCTGTTTCTGCTTCTCCTTCTGCTTCTTCTCCTTCTTCTGTTTCTTCTGCTTCTGCTTCTCCTGCTTCTGCTTCTCCTGCTTCTCGTTCTGCTTCTCTTTCTGCTTTTCTTTCTGCTTCTCCTTCTGCTTCTGCTTCTCCTTCTGCTTCTGCTTCAATTTCTCCTTCTGCTTCTCATTCTGCTTCTGCGTCTTCTGTTTCTTCTGCTTCTCCTGCTTCTGCTTCTCCTGATTCTCCTAATTCTCGTGCTGCTTTTCCTTCTGCGTCTCTTTCTGCTTCTGCTTATCCTTTTGCTTCTCCTACTCCTAATCCTTCTCTCTCGCCTTCTCCGTCTTCTTCTTGTGCTTCTCCTGCTGCTTCTGCTTCTGCTTATTCTACTATTTCTGTTTCTTCTGATTCTGCTTCAGATTGTGCTTCTTCTGTTTCTCCTTCTGCTTCAGATTCTGCTTCTGCTTCTTCGGCTTCTACTGTTTCTTCTGTTTCTGCTTCTCCTGCTTCTTTGCTTCTCCTGCTTCTCTTTCTGCTTCTCCTTCTGCTTCTGCTTCTCCTTCTTCTTCTGCTTCTGCTCTTCTCTTTCTTCTGTTTCTTTTGCTTCTGTTTCTTCTGCTTCCTCTTCTTCTGTTTCTTCTGATGTAACTTCTGCTTCTCCTTCTTCTCCTTCTCTTTCTGCTTCTACTTCGGCTTCTTCTGTTTCTCCTGCTTCTCCTTCTTGTTCTCCTTCTGTTTCTGCTTCTCATTCTGCTTCTGCTTCTCCTTCTGCTGCTCCTTCTCCTTCTCCTTCTTCTGATTCTCCCCCTGCTTCTGCTTCTGCTTCTTTTGCTTATTCTTTTTCTTCTGCTTCTGCTTCTCCTGCTTCTGCTTCTTCTGCTTCTACTGCTTCTCCTTATGCTTCTCCTTATGCTTCTTCTTCTTCTTCTTCTTCTTCTTCTTCTTCTTCTTCTTCTTCTTCTTCTTCTTCTTCTTCTTCTTCTTCTTCTTCTTCTTCTTCTTCTTCTCTTTCTTCTGCTTCTGCTATTCCTGCATCTTCTGTTTCTTCTGCTTCTCATTGTGCTTCTCATTCTGCTTCTGCTTCTCCTTCTGCTTCTCTTATTGCTTCTGTTGCTCTTCCTTCTCCTTCTACTACTTCTACTTCTCCTTCAGCTTCTGCTTCTTCTGCTTCTCCTGCTTCTCCTTCTGCATCTTCTTCTGCTTCTGATTCTCCTTCTGCTGCTTCTTCTGCTTCTGCTTCTCCTTCTGCTTCTCCTTCTGCTTCTTCTGTTTCTCCTTCTGATTCTCCTT
>NW_012305459.1:0-2822 GCF_000151885.1 Dipodomys ordii
ATCTCCTTCTGCTTCACCTTCTGCTGCTCCTTCTTCTGTTTCTCCCTCTGCTTCTGCTTCTTATGCTTCTTCTTTTTCTTCTGTTTCTGCTTCTCCTGCTTCTGCTTCTATGCTTCTACTGCTTCTTCTTCTGCTTCAGCTTCTTCTGCTTCTACTTCTCTTTCTATTTCTGCTTCTCCTGCTTGTTTTTCTGCTTCTTCTGCTGCTTCTCCTTCTGCTGCTTCTTCTACTTCTCCTTCTTCTTCTCTTTTTGCTTCTCCTTATGCTTCTGCTTCTTCTGTTTCTCCTGCCTGAATTTCTGGTTCTACTTCTTCTGCTGCTTCTCTTTCTGCTTCTGCTTCTACTTCTGCTTCTGTTTCTGCTTCTTCTGCTTCTTCTCTTTCGGCTTCTCCTGCTTCCGCTTCTTGTGCTTCTCCTGCTTCTCTTTCTGCTTCTCATTCCGCTTCTGCTTCTTTTTCTGCTTCTGCTTCTCCTCCTTCTCCTTCTCCTACTTCTGCTTCTCCTTCAGCTTCTGCTTCTTCTGTTTCTCCTGCTTCTCCTTCTGCATCTCCTTCTACTTGTGCTTGTCCTTATGCTTCTTCTTCTGCTTCTGCTTCTCCTTCTCCTTCTTTTGCTTCTCCTTTTGCTTCTGCTTCTTCTGCTTTTCCTGCTTCTCCTTCTACTTCTGCTTCTTCTGTTTCTCCTTCTGCATCTTCTTCTGCTTCTGCTTCTCCTTCTTCTGCTTCTCCTTCTGATTCTCCTTCTGCTTCTTCTTCTGCTTCTGCTTCTCCTCCTTCTCCTTCTCCTACTTCTGCTTCTCCTTCAGCTTCTGCTTCTTCTGTTTCTCCTGCTTCTCCTTCTGCATCTCCTTCTACTTGTGCTTGTCCTTATGCTTCTTCTTCTGCTTCTGCTTCTCCTTCTCCTTCTTTTGCTTCTCCTTTTGCTTCTGCTTCTTCTGCTTTTCCTGCTTCTCCTTCTACTTCTGCTTCTTCTGTTTCTCCTTCTGCATCTTCTTCTGCTTCTGCTTCTCCTTCTTCTGCTTCTCCTTCTGATTCTCCTTCTGCTTCTTCTTCTTCTGCTTTTTCTACTTCTCCTTCTGCTTCTCCTTCTGTTTCTCCTTCTCCTTCTTGTTCTTCTGCTTTTCCTTCGGCTTCTCCTTCTGCTTCAGCTACAACTGCTACTGCTTCTACTTCTTCTGTTTCTTCTGCTTCTCCTTCTGCTTTTGCTTCTCTTTCTGCTTCTGCTTCTCCTTCTGCTTCTCCGGATTCTGCTTCTTCTGCTTCTCCTGCTTCTCCTTCTGCTTCAGGTTCTGCTTCTGCTTCTTCGGCTTCTTCTACTTCTGCTTCTCCTGCTGAGGCTTCTCCTGCTTCTCCTGCTTCTCTTTCTGCTTCTCCTTCTGCTTCTTCTCCTTCTTCTATTTCTTCTGCTTCTGCTTCTCCTGCTTCTGCTTCTCCTGCTTCTCGTTCTTATTCTCTTTCTGCTTCTCTTTCTGCTTCTCCTTCTCCTTCTCCTTCTTCTGCTTCTGCTTCTCCTTCTGCTTCTGCCTCAATTTCTCCTTCTGCTTCTCATTCTCCTTCTGCGTCTTCTGTTTCTTCTGCTTCTCCTTCTTCTGCTTCTCCTGCTTCTCCTACTTCTCGTGCTTCTTTCTGCTTCTTCTGCTTCTCCTGCTTCTCCTTATGCATCTTCTTCTGATTCTGCTTCTCCTTCTGCTGCTTCTTCTGCTTCTGTTTCTCCTTCTACTTCTCCTTCTGCTTCTTCTGCTTCTTTTTCTGATTCTCCTTGTGCTTCTCCTTCTGTTTCTCCTTCTCCTTCTCGTTCTTCAGCTTTTCCTTCTGCTTCTGCTGCAACTGCTACTGCTTCTGCTTCTTCTGTTTCTTCTGCTTCTCCTTCTGCTTTTGATTCTCTTTCTGCTTCTGCTTCTGCTTCTACTTCAGCTTCTCATTCTGCTACTCCAGATTCTGCTTCTTCTCCTTCTCCTGCTTCTCCTTCTGCTTCAGGTTCTGCTTCTGCTTCTTCGGATTCTTATGCTTCTGCTTCTCCTGCTTCTGCTTCTTCTGTTTCCATCTTTCTCTTTCTGCTTCTCCTTCTGTTTCTGCTTCTCCTTCTGCTTCTGCTTCTTGTCCTTCTCCTGTTTTCTGCTTCTGCTTCTCCTGCTTCTGCTTCTTCTGCTTTTCCTGCTTCTCTTTCTGCTTCTCCTTCTGCTCCTTCTCCTTCTTCGGTTTCTTCTTCTTCTGCTTCTCCCGCTTCTGCTTCTTCTGCTTCTCCTGCTTCTCGTTCTGCTTCTCTTCGTCGGCTTCTCTTTCTGTTTCTGCTTCTGCTTCTTCTGATTCTGCTTCTTCTCCTTCTTCTTCTCCTTCTGCTTCTGTTTCTTCTGCTTCTCCTGCTTCTCCTTCTGCATCTCCTTCTGCTTGTGCTTTTCCTTCTGCTTCTTCTTCTGCTTCTCCTTCTCCTTCTTCTGCTTCTCCGTCTGCTTCTGCTTCTTCTTCTTTTCCTGCTTGTCCTTCTGCTTGTCCTTCTGCTTCTCCTTCTGTTTCTCCTTCTTGTTCTTCTGCTATTCCTTCTGCTTCTCTTTCTGCTTCTGCATCTTCAGCTTCTTCTGCTACTGCTTCTGCTTCTTCTGTTTCTTCTGCTTCTCCTTCTGCTTTTGCTTCTCTTTCTGCTTCTGCTTCTCCTTCTGGTTCTCCCTCTTCTTCTCCAGATTCTTCTTCTTCTGCTCCTCCTACTCCTAATCCTTCTCTTTCTCCTTCTTCTTCTTCTGCTTCTCGTCCTGCTTCTGCTTCTTCTGCTTGTTCTGTTTGTTCTGCTTCTGCTTTTCCAGCTTCTGCTTCTTCTGCTTTTCCTGC
>NW_012305460.1:0-2822 GCF_000151885.1 Dipodomys ordii
CAGCGGGAGTCAAAGCGGGAGACAGCGGGGACACAGCGAGGACACAGGGGGACACAGCGGCGACACCGAGGGGACTCAGCGGGGGACACAGCGTGGGACAAAGTGGGACACCACGGGACACAGTGTGACACAGCGGGACACAGCGGGAACACTGCGGGACACAGCAGGACAAAGCGGGGGACACAGCGGGACACAGCGGGACACAGCGGGGGACACAGCAGGGGACAGCGGAGACAGAGAGTGGCCACAGCGAGACAAAGCGGTGACACAGCTGGACACAGCGGGGTACACAGCGGGACACAGCGGGCACACAGTGGGGACACAGTGGGACACAGCGGGACACAGCGGCGGACACAGGGAGGACACAGTGGGACACAGCGGGGGGACAGAGCGAGGACACATTGGGACACAGCGGGATTCAGCGGGGGACACAGCAGTACACAGCGGGACAAAGCGGGACACAGCGGGGACACAGCAGAGACACAGCGGGGGACACAGCTGGGGACACAGCGGGACACAGCGGGGGACACAGGGATGACAGAGCAGGACCCAGCGGGACCCAGCGTGGATACAGCAGAAACCCAGTTGGACACAGCAGGACACAGCGGGGACACAGCAGCAGACACAGCGGGACACAGTGCCGGACACAGCGGGACACAGCGGGGGACAAAGGGAGGACCCAGCGGGACCCAGCGGGACCCAGCGTCGATACAGCAGGGACACAGCGGGACACAGTGGGGTACACAGCTGGGGACACAGCGAGGACACAGCGGGACACAGCGGGGACACAGCGGGACACAGCGGGACACAGCGGGGGACACAGCGGAACACAGCGTGGGACACAGCGAAGACACAGCAGGACACAGTGGGACACAGCGGGGACACAGCAGGGACACAGCAGGGACACAGCGGGGACACAGTGGGGGCACAGCGGGACACAGCGGGACACAGTGGGACACAGCGGGGACAAAGCGTGAGACACAGCGGGGTACAGAGCTGGAGACAGCGGGGGACACAGCCAGGACACAGGGGGACAAAGCGTTGACACAGCGGAGTCTCAGCGGGGGACACAGCGGGAGACAAAGAGGGACACCACGGAACACAGCGGGACACAGCAGGAAACAGCAGTGACACTGCGGGGACACAGTGGGACACAGCGGGGGACACAGCGGGACACAGAGGGGGCAGAGCGGGACACAGTGGGGGACAGAGCGTGGGACACAGCGAGACACAGCGGGGACAAAGCTGGACACAGCGGGGTACACAGAGGGACACAGCGGTGACGCAGCGGGGAAACAGCGTGACACAGCAGGACACAGCGGGACACAGCGGGGGACACATCGAGGACACAGCGGCACACAGCATGGGACACAGCAAGGACACAGTGGGACACAGCAGGGGACACAGCGGGACATAGCGGGGAACACAGCGGGGGACACAGCGGGACACAGCGGGACACAGCGGGGGACACAGGGAGGACACAGCGGGACACAGCGGGGGACAGAGCGAGGACACATTGGGACACATTGGGACACAGCGGGATTCAGCGGGGGACACAGCAGTACACAGCGGGACAAAGCGGGACACAGCGGGGACACAGCAGAGACACAGCGGGGGACAGAGCGGGACACATCGGGGGACACAGGGATGACAGAGCAGGACCCAGCGGGACCCAGCGTGGATACAGCAGGGACCCAGCTGGACACAGCGGGACACAGCGGGGACACAGCAGTAGACAGAGCGGGACACAGTGCCGGACACAGCGGGACACAGCGGGGGACAAAGGGAGGACACAGCAGGACCCAGCGGGACCCAGCGTCGATACAGCAGGGACACAGCGGGACACAGTGGGGTACACAGCTGGGGACACAGCGAGGACACACCGGGACACAGCGGGACATAGCGGGGACACTGCGGGAACATAGCAGCACACATCGGGGTACACAGCGGGACACAGCGGGACACAGCTGGGGACACAGCGGGGACACAGCGGGACACAGCGGAACACAGCGGGAGTCAAAGCGGGAGACAGAGGGGGACACAGCGAGGACACAGGGGGACACAGCGGCGACACAGAGGGGACTCAGCGGGGGACACAGCGTGGGACAAAGTGGGACACCACGGGACACAGTGTGACACAGCGGGACACAGGGGGAACACTGCGGGACACAGCAGGACAAAGCGGGGGACACAGCGGGACACAGCGGGACACAGCGGGGGACACAGCGGGGGACACAGCGGGGGACAGCGGAGACAGAGAGTGGCCACAGCGAGACACAGCGGGCACACAGCGGGGACACAGCGGGGTACACAGCGGGACACAGCGGGCACACAGCGGGGACACAGCGGGACACAGCGGGACACAGCGGGGGACACAGGGAGGACACAGCGGGGCACAGCGTGGGACAGAGCGAGGTCACATTGGGACACAGCGGGATTCAGCGGGGGATACAGCAGTACACAGCGGGACAAAGCGGGACACAGCGGGGACACAGAAGGGACACAGCAGAGACACAGCGGGGGACACAGCGGGACACAGCGGGGGACACAGGGATGACAGAGCAGGACCCAGCGGGACCCAGCGTGGATACAGCAGAAACCCAGTTGGACACAGCAGGACACAGCGGGGACACAGCAGTAGACACAGCGGGACACAGTGCCGGACACAGCGGGACACAGCGGGGGACAAAGGGAGGACACAGCGGGACCCAGCGGGACCCAGCGTTGATACAGCAGGGACACAGCGGGACACAGTGGGGTACACAGCTGGGGACACAGCGAGGACACAGCGGGACACAGCGGGGACACAGCGGGACACAGCG
>NW_012305461.1:0-2822 GCF_000151885.1 Dipodomys ordii
GCAGGGTCTCAGTGAGTCTCAGTGTTTATACAGCAGGGACACAGCGGGTACACAGCTGTTGACACAACGGGACACAGTGGGGGACACAGCGGGACACAGCTGGACACAGCGGGTCACAGCAGGGACAAAACGGGTGACACAGTGGGGAACAGAGCAGGACACAGCGGGGGACACAGGGAGGACACAGCGGAACACAGCATGGGACAAAGCGAGGACACAGTGGGAAACAGTGAGACACAGCGGGACCCAGCGTGGACCCAGCAGTGGACTCAGCGGGACACAGCGGGGGACAAAGCAGGACACCACGGAACACAGCAGGACACAGCGTGAAACAGCGGTGAACCTGCGGGGACACAGCGGGACACAGCGGGGGACACAGCGGGACACAGCGGGACACAGCGGGGGACACAGCAGGGACACAGTGGGACACAGTAGGACACAGCGTGGGACAAAGCGGGAGACAGCGGAGGACACAGCGAGGACACACCTGGACACAGCGGGGACACAGAGGGGACTCAGCAGGGGACATAGAGGGGAAAAAGCGAGACACCACGGAACACAGTAGGACACAGCGGGACACAGCGGGGACACTGCGGGACACAGCCGGGGGACACAGCGGTGGACAGCGGGGGAAAGAGAAGGGACACAGCGGGACACAGAGGGGGACACAGGGAGGACACAGCTGGACACTGAGCGAGACAGAGCGAAGACACAGCTGGACACAGCAAAACACAGCGTGACACAGTGGGGACACAGCAGGGGACACAGCGGGACACAGCGGGGGACACAGAGGGACACAGCGGGGTACACAGCAGGCACAAAGCGGGACACAGCGGGGGACACAGCGAGGACAAAGCGGGACTCAGCAGTGACACAGCGGGACACAGCTGGGGACACTGCGGGACACAGCGGGACACAGCGGGGACACAGCGGGACACAGCAGGGGACACAGCGGGACACAGCGGGACACAGCGGGGGACACAGCAAGGGACACAGCGGGAGACACAGCGGGACACAGTGGGGAACACAGAGAGAGACACAGCAGGACCCAGCGGGACACAGCGTCGATACAGCGGGTACACAGCTGGACACAGCGGGGTACACAACTGTTGACACAACGGGACACAGTGGGGGACACAGCGGGACACAGCGGGACACAGCGGGGCACAGCAGGGAAAAAACGGGAGACACAGTGGGGAACAGAGCAGGACACAGCGGGGGACACAGAGAGGACACAGTGGGGACACAGCGAGACTCAGCCGGGGACAAAGCGGGGGAAAAAGCGGGACACCATGGGACACAGTGGGACACAGCGGGACACAGCGGGGTCACTGCGGGACACAGTGGGGGACAAAGCGGGACAAAGCGGGACACAGCGGGGACGCAGCAGGACACAGCAGGACACAGCGGGACACGGCGGGGGACACAGCGGGACACAGAGGGGGACACAGCGAGGACACAGCGGGACAAAGAGGGACACAGCGGGGGACACAGCGAGGACACAGTGGGGGACAAAGTGGGGGAAACAGCTGGACACAGCGGGGAACACAGCGAGGACACATCGGGACCCAGCGGGACACAGCGTCGATACAGCGGAGACACAGCGTTACACAGCATGGTACAAAGCTGTGGACACAACGGGACACAGTGGGGGCACAGCGGGACACAGCGGGACGCAGTGGGACACAGCGGGACACAGCGGGGACAGAGCGGGACACAGTCGGACACAGCGGGACACAGTGGGGGACACAGCGGGAGTCAAAGAGGGACACCACGGAACACAGCGGGACACAGCAGGAAACAGCAGTGACACTGCGGGGACACAGTGGGACACAGCGGGGGACACAGCGGGACACAGAGGGGGACAGATTGGGACACAGTGGGGGACACAGCCGGACACAGCAGGGAAACAGTGGGGGACACAGCGGGACACAGCGGGACACAGTGAGGACACAGAGGGACAGAGCGGGACACTGCAGGGCACAGCGGGGGACACAGCGGGAGACAGCGGAGGACACAGCGAGGACACAGCTGGACACAGCGGGGACACAGAGGGGACTCAGCAGGGGACATAGAGGGGAAAAAGCGGGACACCACGGGACACAGTAGGACACAGCGGGACACAGCAGGGACACTGCGGGACACAGCCGGGGGACACAGCGGTGGACAGCGGGGGAAAGAGAAGGGACACAGCGGGACACAGAGGGGACACAGCTGGACACAGAAGGGTACACAGCGGGGCACAGCGGACTCACAACAGGGACAGACCTGGACACAGAGGGACACAGAGGGGACAGAGCGTGACACAGCGGGACACAGCGGGACAGAGCAGGGGCCTCAGCGGGACACAGCGGGGGACACAGGGAGGACACAGCTGGACACTGAGGGAGACAGAGCGAGGACACAGCCGGACACAGCGAAACACAGCGTGACACAGTGGGGACACAGCAGGGGACACAGCGAGACACAGCGGGGCACACAGAGGGACACAGCAGGACGCAGTGGGACACAGCAGGACACAGCGGGACACAGCGGGGACAGAGCGGGACACAGTCGGACACAGCGGGACACTGCGGGGGCACAGCGGGACACAGCGGGACACAGTGGGACACAGCAGGAACAAAGCTTGAGACACAGCGGGGTACAGAGCGGGAGACAGCAGGGGACACAGCGAGGACACAGTGGGACACAGCGCTGACACTGCGGGGGACACAGCGGGGGACACAGAGGGGGACACAGCCGGACACAGCGGGACACAGGGGGGACACAGCGGGACCCAGCGCGGGACAGAGCGAGGACGCATTGGGACACAGCGGGGATGA
>NW_012305462.1:0-2822 GCF_000151885.1 Dipodomys ordii
TCAGTGGCCCCTGCTGTATCCCCTGCTCTGTCCCACTGTGTCCCTGCTGTGTCCCTACTGTGTCCCCGCTGTGTCCCGCTGTATTCCGCTGTGTCCCCCGCTGTGTCCCGCTGTGTCCCGCTGTGATCCTGCTGAGTCCCGCTGTGTCACCGCTGTGTCCCGCTGTGTCCTCGCTGTGTCCCCTGCTGTGTCCTGCTCTGTTCCCTGCTGTGTCTCCCACTTTGTCCCCATTGTGCTCCGCTGTGTCCCGCTGTGACCCAATGTGTCCCGCTATGTCCCCCACTGTGTCCCGTTGTGTCCCCAGCTGTGTACCCCGCTGTGTCCTGCTGTGTCCTCCCTGTGGCCCCGCTGTGTCCCGCTGTGTCCCCGGTTGTGTCCCGCTAGGTCCCCTGCTGTGTCACTGCTGTGTCCCGCTGTGTTCCACTGTGTCCCGCTGTGTCCTTGCTGTGTCTCCCGCAGTGTCCCGCAGTGTCCTCGCTGTGTCCCCCGCTGTGTCCTGCTTTGTCCACTGCTGTGTCCCGCTGTGTACCCCTCTGTGACACCCGCTCTGTCCCTGCTGTGACCCGCTGTGTCCCGCTGTGTACTGCTGTGTCCCCCGCTGAGCCCCGCTGTGTCCCCGCTGTGTCCCAATGTGTCCTAGCTGTGCCCCCCCCTGTGTCCCGCTGTGTCCCCCCTGTGTCCCCTGCTGTGTCTCACGCTTTATCCCGTCTGTGTCCCACTCTGTCCCGCTGTGTCCCGCTGTGCCCACACTGTGTCCCGTTGTGTCCACAGCTGTGTACCCTGCTGTGTCCCCGCTGTATCGACGCTGTGTCCCACTGGGTCATGCTGTGTCCTCCCTGTGTTCCCCGCTGTGTCCTCGCTGTGTTCCCCGCTGTGTTCCGCTGTGTCCTCGCTGTGTCCCCCGCTGTGTCCCGCTTTGTCTCCCGCTGTGTCCCCAGCTGAGTCCCCGCTGTGTCTCCGCTGTGTCCCCGCTGTGTCCCGCTGTGTCCTCGCTGTGTCCCCCGCTGTCTCCCGCTCTGTCCCCCGCTGTGTCTCACGCTTTATCCCATCTGTGTCCCACTCTGTCCCGCTGTGTCCGGCTGTGTCCACCACTGTGTCCCTTTGTGTCCCCAGCTGTGTAACCTGCTGTGTAACGCTGTGAATCCCGCTGTATCGAGGCTGTGTCCCGCTGGGTCCCTCTCTGTCCTTGCTCTGTTATTCATGTTGTCCCTCTCTGTCCCCACTATGTCCCCTGCTCTGTCCTACTGTGTCCCCCGCTGTGTCCTGTTTTGTCCCGCTGTGTCCCCCGCTGTGTCCCTGCTGTGTCCCCGCTGTGTCACGCTGTGTCCTGCTGTGTCCCGTTGTGTCCTGCTGTAACCCTGCTGAGTCCCCCTGTGTCCCCGCTGTGTCCTGCTGTGTCGTCGCTCTGTCCTCCGCTGTGTCCCGCTGTGTCCTCTGCTGTGTCCCGCTGTGTCACTCTGTGTCCCGCTGTATCCCGCTGTGACCCCGCTGAGTCCCCGCTGTGTCCCCGCTGTGTCCCCCGCTGTCTCCCACTCTGTCCCCCGCTGTGTCTCACGCTTTGTCCCCGCTGTGTCCCACTGTGACCCGCTGTGTCCCGCTGTGCCCACACTGTGTCCCGTTGTATGCACAGCTGGGTACCACGCTGTGTAACGCTGTGTCCCCGCTGTATCTACGCTGTTCCTCGCTGTGTCCCGCTGTGTCCCCGCTGTGTCCCCCGCTGTGTCCTCGCTCTGTCCCCAGCTGTGTCCCGCTGTGTCCTCACTGGGTCCCCCGCTGGGTCCCGCTGGGTCCCCCGCTGTGTCCCACTGTGTCCCGCTGTGTCCCGCTCTGTCCCTGCTGTGTCCCGCTGTGTCCCGCTGTGTCCCCCTGTGTGCGTGCTGTGTCCCGCTATGTACTCCGTTGTGTCCAGCTGTTTCACCGCTGTGTCCCCTGCTTTGTCCCGCTTTGTCCCGCTGTGTCCTCGCTGCGTCCCCTGCTGTGTCCCGCTGTGTCCCCCGCTGTATCCCGCTGTGTCCCGCTGTGTCCCGCTCTGTCCCTGCTGTGTCCCGATGTGCCCTGCTGTGTCCTTGCTGTGTCCCTCGCTGTCTCCCGCTCTGTCCCTCGCTGTGTCTCACGATTTGTCCTTTGCTTTGTCCCACTGTGTCCCGCTGTGTCCCGCTGTGCCCACACTGTGTCCCCTTGTGTCCACAGATGTGTACCACACTGTGTAACGCTGTATCCCCGCTGTATCTACGCTGTGTCCTGCTGGGTCCCGCTGGGTCCTCGCTGTGTTCCCTGCCATGTTCCCCTGTGTCCCCCGGTGTGTCCCCCGCTGTGTCCTCGCTGTGTCCCCCGCTGTATCCCGCTGTGTCCTCGCTGTATCCCCCGCTGTGTCCCGCTGTGTCCCCCGCTGTGTCCCGCTGTGTCCCGCTGTGTCCCCTGCTGTGTACCCTGCTTTGTCCCGCTGTGTCCTCGCTGTGTCCTGCTCTGTCTCCTCCTTGTCCCCGCTGTGTTCCGCTGTGTCCCGTGGTGTCCCGCTTTGTCCCCCACTGTGTCCCCCGCTGAGTCCCCGCTGTGTCCCCGCTGTGTCCCGCTCTGTCCTCCCTGTGTCCCCGGCTGTGTCCCGCTGTGTCCCCCGCTGTGTCCCCCGCTGTGTCCTCGCTGTGTTCCCCGCTGTGTCCCGCTGTGTCCTCACTGGGTCCCCCGCTGTGTCCCACTGTGTCCCCCGCTGTGTCCCGCTGTGTCCCGCTCTGTCCCTGTTGTGTCCCGCTGTGTCCTGCTGTGTCCTCGCAGTGTCCCCCGCTATCTCCCGCTCTGTCCCCCGCTACGTCTCATGATTGTGA
>NW_012305463.1:0-2822 GCF_000151885.1 Dipodomys ordii
TGTGGATTAAATCGGGAGTCTCATCGGGGGAACGAGCATGTCACAGCGGTGGGTTTCAGCGAGGTCACATTTGTTCTCATTATGTCACTGTTGGAATATCCGGGTTACAGTGTGTCATAACGATGAACTCAGCGGATCACAGCTTTCACAGCAGGTTACTCAGTAGTGACACAGTGGTTCACAGCGTGGGACACAGGGAGGACACAGCATAACACAGCGTGGGACAACGCGGGAGACAGCGGGGACACAGTGAGGACACATCGGGTCACAGCGGGGACACAGTGGGACGCAGCGGGGGACACAACGATGACACAGCAGGACTCAGCGGGGGACACAGCGGGGGACACAGCGGAACTCAGCGGGGGACACAGCAGGACACAGCAGGGGACTCAGGGAGGACACAGCGGGACCCAGTGGGACACAGCATCGATACAGCGGGGACACAGCAGGACACAGCAGGGTACACAGCTGGGGACACAACGGGACACAGTGGGGGACATAGCGGGACACATCGGGACACAGCGGGACACAGCGGAGCACAATGGGGACAAAGTGGGAGACACAGCAGGGAACAGAGCAGGACACAGCAGGGGACACAGTGAGGACACAGCGGGACACAGCGGTGACACAGCGGGACTCAGCAGGATCACAGCGGGACACAGCGGGACACAGCGGGAAACAGCGGAGACACAGCAGGGGACAGAGGGGGACACAGCGGGGTACACATGGGGGACAAAGCGGGACATAGCGGGGGACACAGCGGAATACAGCGGGACACAGCGGGGACACAGTAGGGACACAGCAGGGACACAGTGGGACAGAGCAGGGGATACAGCAGGG
Source organism: Dipodomys ordii (assembly GCF_000151885.1). Lineage (NCBI taxonomy): Eukaryota > Metazoa > Chordata > Mammalia > Rodentia > Heteromyidae > Dipodomys > Dipodomys ordii. The sequence goes on from NW_012305463.1 coordinate 841, forward strand.
GCCACAGAGGGACACAGCGGGACACAGCGGGACACAGCGGGGGACACAGCGAGGACACATTGGGACACAGCGGGTACACAGCGGGACTCAGCGGGGGACACAGCAGTACACAGCGGGACACAGCGGTACACAGCGGGACACAGAGGGGCACAGTGGGGACAAAGTGGGCGACACAGCGGGGAACAGAGCAGGACACAGCAGGGGACACAGCGAGGACACAGCGGGACACAGCGGGGACACAGTGGGGACACAGTGGGGGACACTAAGGGGCACAAACGGGACAACACGGAACACAGCGGGACACAGTGGGATACAGCGGGGACACTGCATGGATACAGCGGGACACAGCGAGGGACACAGCAGGACACAGCGGGACACAGAGGGGGACAAGGCGGGACACAGCGGGGGACAGAGCAGGGGACACAGCGAGACACAACGGGTACAAAGCGAGACACAGCAGATTACACAGCGGGCACACAGCTAGGACACAGCCGGGACACAGCGGAACACAGTGGGGAAAGAGCGGGACAAAGCGTGACACAGCGGGACACAGCGGGGTACACAGCGGGACTCACGGGGGACACAGCGGGGCACACAGTGGGACACACGGTGGACACAGCGAGGACACAGCGGGACACAGTGAGGACACAGCGGGACACAGAGGGGGAAACAGCGGGACACAATGTGGACACAGCAGTTGACACAGCGGGACACAGCGGGGGACAGAGGGGAACACAGCGGGGGACACAGGGAAGACACATTGGGACACAGCGGGGACACAGCGGGACTCAGCGGGGGACACTGCAGTACACAGCGGGACACAGCGGGACACAGAGGGGGACACAGTGGGACAGAGCGGGGGACACAGCAGGGGACACAGAGGGACTCAGCTGGACACAGCGGGGGACACAGGGGGACACAGCGGGACACAGGGGGGGATACAGCGAGGACACATTGGGACACAGCGGGGACACAGCGGGACTCAGCGGGGGACACAGCAGTACACAGCGGGACACAGCAGTGACACAGCTAGACACAGCGGGGTACAGAGCGGGACACACTGGGCACACAGCGGGGACACAGCGGAGAAAGAGCGGGACACAGCGCGACACAGCAGGTCACAGCAGGGTACACAGCGGGACACACGGGGAACACAGTCTGGACACAGCGGGACACAGCAGGGGACACAGGGGTGACACAGCGGGACACAGCAGGACACAGAGGGGGACACAGTGGGACAGAGCAGAGGACACAGCAGGAAACACAGCGGGACACAGCAGGACACAGCGGGGGAAACAGGGGGAACAGAGCGGGACACAGCGGGGGACAAAGCGCGGACACATTGGGACACAGCGGGGACACAGCGGGACTCAGCGGGGGACACAGCAGTACACAGCGGGACACAGCGGGACACAGCGGGGACACAGAGGGGTAAACAGTGGGACACAGCGGGGAACACTGCGAGGACACAGCGGGACCAAGCGGGACACAGCGTCGATACAGCGGGGACACAGCGGGACACAGCGGGGTACACAGCTGGGGACACAGCGGGACACAGCGGGGGACACAGCGAGGGACACAGCGGGGGACACAGCGGGACACAGTGGGGAACACAGAGAGGACACAGCAGGACCCAGCGGGACACAGCGTCGATACAGTGGGGACAGAGCGGGACACAGCGGGGTCACTGCGGGACACAGTGGGGGACAAAGCGGGACAGAGCGGGACACAGCGGGGACGCAGCGGGACACAGCGGGACACGGCGGGGGACACAGCAGGACACAGAGGGGGACACAGTGGGGGAAACACCTGGACACAGCGGGGAACACAGCGAGGACACAGTGGGACCCAGCGGGACACAGCGTCGATACAGCGGAGACACAGCGTTACACAGCACGGTACAAAGCTGTGGACACAACGGGACACAGTGGGGGCACAGCGGGACACAGCGGGACACAGTGGGACACAGCGGGGATAAATGA
>NW_012305464.1:0-2822 GCF_000151885.1 Dipodomys ordii
CAGCGGGACACAGCGGGGGACACAAGGAGGACACAGCGGGACACAGCGGGGACACAGCGGGGACTCACCAGGGAACACAGCGGGGGACAAAGCGGGACAGCACAGGATACAGCGGGACACAGCGGGACACAGCGGGGACACTGCGGGAACATAGAAGGACACAGTGGGGTACACAGCGGGATACAGCGGTACACAGCGGGGGACACATCGGGGACACAGCGGGGGACACAGCAAGGACACAACGGGACAAAGCGGGGGACAGGGCGAGGACACAGCGGGACACAGCGTGGGGCACAGAGGGACACAGAGGGGACACAGCAGTGTACACAGCGGGACACAGCGGGGGACACAGCGAGGACACAGCGGGATACAACGGGGACACAGCAGTAGACACAGCGGGACACAGTGGGGGATACAGTGGGACACAGCGGGGGACACAGGGAGGACACACCGGGACCCAGCGGGACACAGCGGGGACACCCCAGTAGACACAGCGGGACACAGTGGGGTACACAGCGGGACACAGCTGGGTACACAGCTGGGGACACAACAGAACACAGCGGGGGACACAGCGAGGACACAGAGGGGACACTTCGGGAACATAGTGGGACACAGCAGGGTACACATTGGGACACAGCGCGACACAGCTGGGGACACAAAGGGGACACAGCGGGACACAGCTGGGGACACAGCGAGGACACAGCCGGACACAGCGGGACACAGTGGGACACAGCGGGGACAAAGCGTGAGACACAGCAGGGGACAGAGAGGAAGACAGCAGGGGACACAGTGAGGAGACAGCGGGACACAGCGGTGACACAGCGGGGACTCAGCGGGGGACCTAGCGGGACACAGCGGAGGACACAGTGGGACACAGCGAGGAACACAGCAAGGACACAGCGGGACCCAGCGGGACACAGCGTAGATACAGCGGGCACACAGCGTTACACAGCGTGGTACACAGCTGTGGACACAACGAAATACAGTGGGGGCACAGCGGGACACAGCGGGACACAGTGGGACACAGCGGGGACAAAGCGTGAGACACAGCGGGGGACAGAGCGGGAGACAGCAGGGGACACAGCGAGTACACAGCGGGACAAAGCGGGGACTCAGCGGGGGACACAGCGGGAGACAAAGAGGGACACCATGGAACATAGCGGGACACAGCGGGAAACAGCAGTGACCCTGCGGGGACACAGTGGGACACAGCTGGGGACACAGCGGGACACAGAGGGGGACAGAGCGGGAAACAGAGGGGGACAGAGCGTGGGACACAGCGAGACACAGCAGGGACAAAGCTGGACACAGCGGGGTACACAGAGGGACACAGCGGAGACGCAGCGGGGAAACAGCGTGACACAGCAGGACACAGCGGGACACAGCGGGGGACACAGCAGTACACAGCAGGACACAGCGGGACACAGCGGGGACACAGCAGAGACACAGCGGGGGACACAGCGGGACAGAGTGGGGTACACAGCTGGGGACACAGCGAGGACACAGCCGGACACAGCGGGACACATCGGGGACACTGCGGGAACATAGCAGGACACAGCGGGGTACACAGCGGGACACAGCGGGACACAGCTGGGGACACAGCAGGGACACAGCGGGACACAGCGGAACACAGCGGGAGAGAAAGCAGGAGACAGCGGGGCACACAGCGAGGACACAGGGGGCCACAGAGGCGACACAGAGGGGACTCAGCGGGGGGTCACAGCGGGGGACAAAGTGGGACACCACGGGAAAAAGTGTTACACAGCGGGACACAGCGGGAACACTGTGGGACACAGCAGGAAAAAGCAGGGGACACAGCGGGACACAGCGGGACACAGCGGGGGCCACAGCGGGGGACAGCGGAGACAGAGAGTGGCCACAGCAAGCCACAGCGGTGACACAGCTGGACACAGCGGGGTACACAGCAGGACACAGCGGGCACACAGCGGGGACACAGCGGGACACAGCGGGGACACAGCGGGACAAAGCGGGAGACACAGCGGGACACAGCAGGCACACAGCGGGGACACAGTGGGACACAGCGGGACACAGCGGGGGACAAAGCGGGACACAGTGGGGGACCCAGTGAGGACACAGCGGGACACAGCAGGGGACACAGCGAGGACACACCGGGGGACACAGCGGGGGACACAGCGGGGAACACAGCGAGGACACAGCGGGACACAGCGGGACACAGCGTCGATACAGCGGGGACACAGCGTTACATAGCATGGTACACAGATGTGGACACAATGGGACACAGAGGGGGCACAGCCGGACACAGCGGGACACAATGGGACACAGCGGGGACAAAGCGTGAGACACAGCGGGGGACAGAGAGGGAGACAGCAGGGGACACAGCGAGGACACAGCGGGACACAGCGGTGACACAGCGGGGACAAGGCGGGGGACAAAACGGGACACAGCGGGGGACACTGCGGGACACAGTGAGGGACAGAGCGTGGGACACAGCGAGACACAGCGGAACAAAGCGGGGGACAAAGCGGGACACAGCACACACAGAGAAGGGCCACAGAGGGACATCGCGGTGACACAGCTGGACAAAGCGAGGTACACAGCGGGACACAGCGGGCACACAGCGGGGACACAGCGGGACACAGAGGGGGACAGAGCGGGAAACAGAGTGGGACAGAGCGTGGGACACAGCGAGACACAGCAGGGACAAAGCTGGACACAGCGGGGTACACAGAGGGACACAGCGGGGACGCAGCGAGGAAACAGCATGACACAGCATGGACACAGCGGGACACAGCGGGGGACACAGCAGTACACAGCATGAACAAAGCGGGACACAGCGGGGA
>NW_012305465.1:0-2822 GCF_000151885.1 Dipodomys ordii
ACAGCAAGACATAGCGGGGGACACAGCGGGGGACACAGAGGGACACAACGGGACTCAGCGGGGGACACAGCAGTACACAGCGGGACACAGCGAGGACACAGCCGGACACAGCGAAAAACAGCGTGACACAGTGGGGACAGAGCAGGGGACACAGCGGGACACAGCGGGGGACACAGAGGGACACAGCGGGGTACACAGCAGGCACAAAGCAGGACACAGCGGGGGACACAGCGAGGACAAAGCGGGACACAGCGGTGACACAGCGGGACACAGCTGGGGACACTGCGGGACACAGCGGGACACAGCGGGGACACAGCAAGGACACAGCGGGGGACACAGCGGGACACAGCCGGACACAGCCGGGGACACAGCGGGACACAGCGAGAGACACAGCGGGGGACACAGCGGGACACAGCGGGGAACAAAGAGAGGACACAGCGGGACCCAGCGGGACACAGCGTCGATAGAGCGGGGACACAGCGGGACACAGCGGTGACACAACCGGACTCAGCGGGGGACACTGTGGGACCCAGCGGGACCCAGCGGGGACAAAGCAAGGACACAGCGGGACACAGCGGGACACAGCGGGGGATACAGCGAGGGACACAGCGGGAGACACAGCGGGACACAGTGGGGAACACAGAGAGAGACACAGTAGGACCCAGCGGGACACAGCGACGATACAGCGGGGACACAGCGGGACACAGCGGGTCACAGTGGGGCACAGCAGGGACAAAACGGGAGACACAGTGGGGAACAGAGCAGGACACAGCGCGGGACACGAGAGGACACAGTGGGGACACAGCGAGACTCAGCCGGGGACACAGCAGGGGACAAAGCGGGACACCACGGGACACAGTGGGACACAGCGGGACACAGTGGGGGACAAAGCGGGACACAGCGGGACACAGCGGGGACGCAGCAGGACACAGCGGGACACAGCGGGACACGGCGGGGGACACAGCGAGGACACAGAGCGGGACATAGCGAGGACACAGCGGGACACAGTGGGACACAGCGGGGGACACAGCAGGGACACAGTGGGACACTGTAGGACACAGCGTGGGACAAAGCGGGAGACAGCGGAGGACACAGCGAGGACACAGCTGGACACAGCGGGGAGACAGAGGGGACTCAGCAGGGGACATAGAGGGGAAAAAGCGGGACACCACGGGACACAGTAGGACACAGCGGGACACAGCGGGACACAGCGGGGGACACAGCGAGGACACAGTGGGGGACACAGTGGGGGAAACAGCTGGACACAGCAGGGAACACAGCGAGGACACAGCGGCACCCAGCGGGACACAGCGTAGATACAGCGGAGACACAGCGTTACACAGCATGGTACAAAGCTGTGGACACAACGGGACACAGTGGGGGCACAGCGGGACACAGCGGGACACAGTGCGACACAGCGGGGACAAAGCGTGAGACACAGCGAGGGACAGAGAGGGAAACAGCAGGGGACACAGCGAGGAAACAGCGGGACACAGCGGTGACACAGCGGGGACACTGCGGGAACATTGCAGCACACAGCGGGGTACACAGCGGGACACAGCAGGACACAGCTGGGGACACAGCGGGGACACAGCGGGACACAGCGGAACACAGCGGGACTCAAAGCGGGAGACAGCGGGGGACACAGCGGGGACACAGGGGTACACAGCGGCGACACAGAGGGGACTCAGCGGGGGACACAGCGTGGGACAAAGTGGGACACCACGGGACACAGTGTGACACAGCGGGACACAGCGGGAACACTTCGGGACACAGCAGGACAAAGCGGGGGACACAGCGGGACAAAGCGGGACACAGCGGGGGACACAGCGGGGGACAGCGGAGACAGAGAGTGGCCACAGCGAGACACAGCGGGCACACAGCGGGGACACAGCGGGGTACACAGCGGGACACAGCGGGCACACAGCGGGGAAACAGCGGGACACAGCGGGACACAGCGGGGGACACAGGGAGGACACAGCGGGACACAGTGGGGGACAGAGCGAGGACACATTGGGACACAGCGGGATTCAGCGGGGGACACAGCAGTACACAGCGGGAAAAGCGGGACACAGCGGGGACACAGCGGGGACACAGCAGAGACACAGCGGGGGACACAGCGGGACACAGCGGGGGACACAGGGATGACAGAGCAGGACCCAGTGGGACCCAGCGTGGATACAGCAGAAACCCAGTTGGACACAGCAGGACACAGCGGGGACACAGCAGTAGACACAGCGGGTCACAGTGCCGGACACAGCGGGACACAGCGGGGGACAAAGGGAGGACACAGCGGGACCCAGCGGGACCCAGCGTCGATACAGCAGGGACACAGCGGGACACAGTGGGGTACACAGCTGGGGACACAGCGAGGACACAGCGGGACACAGCGGGGACACAGCGGGACACAGCGGGACACAGCGGGGGACACAGCGGAACACAGCGTGGGACACAGCGAGGACACAGCAGGACACAGCGGGACACAGCGTCGACACAGCAGGGACACAGCAGGGACACAGCGGGGACACAGTGGGGGCACAGCGGGACACAGCGGGACACAGTGGGACACAGCGGGGACAAAGCGTGAGACACAGCGGGGGACAGAAAGGGAGACAGCAGGGGACTCAGCGAGGAAAAAGCAGGACACAGCGGTGACACAGCGGGGACTCAGCAGGGGACACAGTGGGACACAGCGGGGGACAAAGCAGGACACAGCGGGGAACACTGCGGGACACAGCGGGGGACACTGTGGGACACAGTGTGGGACAGAGTGTGGGACACAGCGAGACACAGCGGGGACAAACTGGGACACCACGGGTGAT
>NW_012305466.1:0-2822 GCF_000151885.1 Dipodomys ordii
ACTGTGTCCTTGCTGTGTCCCCCGTTGTGTGCCGCTGTGTCCTCGCTGTGTCACCCGCTGTTTCCCGCTGTGTCCTGCTGTGTCACGCTGTTTCCCCGCTGTGTCCCAGCTGTGTCCCTCTGTGTACCCCGCTGTGTCCAGCTTTGTGCCCGCTGTGTCTCGCTGTGTCCCACGCTCTGTCCCCCACTGTGTCCCGCTGTGTCCCCCGCTGTTTCCCACTGTGTCCCCCACTGTGTACCACTGTGTCCCCGCAGGTTCCCCTCTGTTTCCCGCTGTGTCCCGCTGTGTCCCCCACGGTGTCCCCCGCTGTGTCCCTATGTGTCCGACGCTTTGTCTCCCTGTGTCCCCGCAGTTTCCCCGCTGTGTCCCGCTGTTTCCCACTGTGTTCTGTGGTGTCCCGCTTTGTCCCCCGCTGTGTCCCCCGGTGAGTCGCCGCTGTGTCCCCACTTTGTCCCGCTGAGTCCTCCATGTGTCCCCCGCTGTGTCCCGCTGTGTCCCCCGCTGTGTCCCGCTGTGTCCACTGCTGGGACCAGTCTGTGTCCCGCTGTGTCCCGCTGTGTCCCACTCTGTGTTCCGTTGTGTCCTCGCTGTGTCCCCCGCTGTGACCTGCTGTGTCCCCCACTGTGCCCTGCAGTGTCCCGCTCTGTCCCGCTGTGTCCTCGCTGTGTCCCGCTGTGTCCCGCTGTGTCCCCCACTGTTTCCCCTGCTGTGTCCAGCTGTGTCCCCCACTGTGTCCCACTCTCTCCCCCTCTGTGTCCCGCTGTGTCCCCCGCTGTGTCCCACAGTGTCCCCGCAGTGTCACTGGTGTTTCCTGCTGTGTCCCGCTGTGTTCCGTGGTGTCCCTTTTTGTCTCCCGCTGTGTCCCCCGCTGTGTCCCGCTGTGTCCGACTGTGTCTCGCTCTGTCCCCGCTGTGTCCCGCTGTGTCCCGCTGTGTCCCGATGTGTCCCACTGCGTCCCGCTGTGTCCCGCTGTGCCCCCACTGTGTCCCGTTGTGTCCACAGCTTTGTACCATGCTGTGTAACGCTGTGTCTCCGCTGTATCGACGCTGTGTCCCGCTGGGTCCCGATGTGTCCTCGCTGTGTTCCCCGCTGTGTCCAGCTGTTTCCCCCACTTTGTCCCCCACTGTGTCCTCGCTCTGTCCCCCGCTGTGTCCCGCTGTGTCCCTCTGTGTCCCGCTGTGTCTTCGCTGTGTCCCCCTCTGTGTCCTGCTGTGTCCCCCGCCGTGTCCCGCTGTGTCCCGCTGTGTCCCGCTCGGTCACGCTGTGTCCCGCTGTGTCCCGCTTTGTCCCCCACTGTGTCCCGCAGTGACTCCGCTGTGTCCCGCTGTGTCCCACTGTGTCCCGTGGTGTCCCGCTTTGTACCCCGCTGTGTCCCCGGCTGAGTCTCGCTGTGTCCCCTCTGTGTCCTCTCTGTGTCCCCCGCTGTGTCTAGCTCTGTTCCCACTGTGTCTCCCGTTTTGTCCCTGCTGTGCCCCGCTGTGTCCCGCTGTGTCCCCCGCTGTGTCCCGCTGTGTCCCCCGCTGTGTCCCTCGCTGTGTCCCCCTCTGTGTCCTGCTGTGTCATCCACTGTGTCCTTGTTGTGTCCCTGCTGGGACCCGCTGTGTCACCGCTGTGTCCCGCTGTGTCCCCGCTCTATAGACGCTGTGTCCCGCTGTGTCCCCAGCTGTGTCCCGCTGGGTCCGACCGCTTTGTCCCCCGCTGTGTCCCGCTGTGTCCCCGCAGGTTCACCGCTGTTTCACGCTGTGTCCTGCTGTGTTCCTTGGTGTCCCGCTTTGTCCACCGCTGTGTCCCGCTGTGTCCACTGCTGTGTCCCCGCAGTGTCCCACTGTGTCTCGCTGTGTCCCGCTGTGTCCTCACTTTGTCCCATTCTGTGTTAAGCTGTGTCCTCCCTGTGTCCCCCGATGTGTCCCGCTGTGTCCCCCGCTGTGCCCCGCAGTGTCCCGCTGTGTCCCGCTGGGTCCCCCGCGGTGTCCCGCTGTGTCCCCCGCTCTGCCCCGCAGTGTCCCGCTGTGTCCCGCTCTGTCCCCCACTGTGTCCCCCGCTGAGTCCTCTATGTGTCGCCGCTGTGTCCGGCTGTGTCCTCGCTGTGTCCCCTGCTGTCTCCCGCTTTGTCCCATGCTTTGTCCCACTGTGTCCCGCTGTGTCCTCGCTGAGTCCCCTGCTGTGTCCTGCTGTGTTCCCGCTGTGTCCCAAGCTGTGTCCCGCTGTGTCCCGCTGTGTGCCCCGCTGTGTCCCACTATGTTCCCGCAGTGTCCCCGCTGTGTCCCCGCTGTGTCCTCGCTGTGTTCCCCGCTGTGTCCCGCTGTGTCCCCCGCTGTGTCTCGCTGTGTCTACTGCTGTGTCCCCACTGTGTCCCGCTGTGTCTCGCTGTGTCCCGCTGTGTCCTTGCTGTTTCCCACGCTGTGTTCTGCTGTGTCCTCGCTGTGTCCCCCGCTGTGTCCCGTTTTGTCCCCAGCTGTGTACCCCACTGTGTCCCGCTGTGTCCCCGCTGTATCGACGCTTTGTCCCGCTGGGTCCCGCTGTGTCCTCCCTGTGTTCCCCACTGTGTCCTGCTATGTACCCCTCTATGTCCCTCGCTGTGACCCGCTGTGTCCCGCTGTGTACTGCTGTGTCCCCCGCTGTGTCCCGCTGTGTCCCCGCTGTGTCCCAATGTGTCCACACTGTGTCCCGCGCTGGGTCCCGCTGGGTCCCCCCTGTTTCCCCCGCTGTGTCCCGCTGTGTCCGGCTGTGTCCCCCGCTGTGTCCCCCGCTGTGTCCCCCGCAGTGTCATCACTTTGTCCCGCTGTGTCCTCGCTGTGTCCCCTGCTGTCTCCCGCTCTGTA
>NW_012305467.1:0-2822 GCF_000151885.1 Dipodomys ordii
GTTCCGCTGTGTCACGCTGTTTCCTCGCTGTGTCTCCCACAGAGTCCCGCAGTGTCCTCGCTGTGTCCCTCACTGTGTCCTGCTTTGTCCACTGCTGTGTCCCGCTGTGTACCCCTCTGTGTCCCCCGCTGTGTCCCCCACTGTGTCCCGCTGTGTCCCGCTTTGTCCCCCGCTGTGTCCCTGCTGTGCTCCGCTGTGTACCGCTGTGTCTCGCTGTGTACTGCTGTGTCCCCCGCTGAGTCCTGCTGTGTCCCCGCTGTGTCCCAATGTGTCCTCGCTGTGTCCCCCGCTGTGTCCCGCTGTGTCCCCCCTGTGTCCCCCGCTGTGTCCCGCTGGGTCCGTCTGTGTCCCCTGCTGTGTACCCTGCTCTGTCCCACTGTGTCCCCCGCTGTGTCCCGCTTTGTCATCGCTGTGTTCCCTGCTCTGTCCCACTGTGTCCCCCGCTGTGTCCCGCTTTGTCATCGCTGTGTCCCCTGCTGTGTCCCGCTGTGTCCCACTGTGTCCTGTTGTGTCCCGCTATGTCCCACACTGTGTCCCGTTGTGTCCCCAGCTGTGTACCCCGCTGTGTCCCGCTGTGTCCCCGCTCTATCGATGCTGTGTCCCTCGCTGTTTCCCGCTGTGTCCCCCGCTGTGTCCTGCTGTGTCCTCCCTGTGGCCCCGCTGTGTCCCGCTGTGTCCCCGGTTGTGTCCCACTGGGTCCCCGGCTGTGTCACTGCTGTGTCCCGCTGTGTTCCACTGTGTCCCGCTGTGTCCTTGCTGTGTCTCCCGCAGTGTCCCGCAGTGTCCTTGCTGTGTCCCCCGCTGTGTCCTGCTTTGTCCACTGCTGTGTCCCGCTGTGTACCCCTCTGTGTCACCCGCTCTGTCCCTGCTGTGACCCGCTGTGTCCCGCTGTGTCTCTCTGTGTCCCCCGCTGAGTCCCGCTGTGTCCCCGCTGTGTCCCAATGTGTCCTCGCTGTGTCCCCCCCTGTGTCCCGCTGTGTCCCCCCTGTGTCCCCTGCTGTGTCTCACGCTTTATCCCATCTGTGTCCCACTCTGTCCCGCTGTGTCCCGCTGTGCCCACACTGTGTCCCGTTGTGTCCACAGCTGTGTACCCCGCTGTGTCCCGCTGTGTCCCCGCTGTATCGACGCTGTGTCCCACTGGGTCATGCTGTGTCCTCCCTGTGTTCCCCGCTGTGTCCCGCTGTGTCCCCGCTGTGTGCCCGCTGTGTCCCGCTGTGTACTTCGTTGTGTCCAGCTGTGTCACCGCTGTGTCCTCGCTGTGTACCCCGCTGTGTCCCACTGTGTCCTCACTGTGTCCCCCTCTGTGTCCCGCTGTGTCCCCCGCTATGTCCTGCTGTGTCCAGCTGTGTCCCGCTCTGTCCCCGCTTTGTGTCCGCTGTGTCCCGCTGTGTACTCAGTTGTGTCCAGCTGTGTCACCACTGTGTCCCACTGTGACCTCTCTTTGTCTCCACTGTCCCCCGCTGTGTCCCCCGCTGTGTCCCGCTGTGTCCCGCTGTGTCCCCCACTTTGTCCCGCTGTGTCGACGCAGTGTTCCCTCTGTGTCCTGCTGTGTCACACTGTGTCCCATGGTGTCCCGATTTTCCCCCGCTGTTTCCCCCGCTGAGTCCCCTTTGTGTCCCCATTGTGTCCCGCTGTGTCCCGCTGTGTCCTAGCTGTGTCCCCCGCTGTGTCCCGCTGTATCCCCGCTGTGTCCCAAGCTGTGTCCCGCTGTGTCCCGCTGTGTACCCCGCTGTGTCCCGCTATGTTCCCGCAGTGTCCCTGCTGGGTCCTGCTGTGTCCCACTGTGTCCTCGCTGTGTCCCCCGCTGTGTCCCGTTGTGTCCCCAGCTGTGTACCCCGCTGTGTACCGCTGTGTCCCCGCTGTTTCGATGCTGTGTCTTGCTGTGTCCCACTGTGTCCTCGCTGTGTCCCCCACTGTGTTCTGCTGTGTCACCCGCTGTGTCCCGCTGTGTCCCCCGCTGTGTCCCGCTGTGTCCCCGAAGGGTCACCGCTGTTTCGCGCTGTGTCCCGCTGTGTTCCGTGGTGTCCCGCTTTGTCCCCCGCTGTGTCCCCAGCTGAGTCCCCGCTGTGTCCCCGCTGTGTCCCGCTGTGTCCTCGCTGTGTCCCCCGCTGTCTCCCGCTCTGTCCCCCGCTGTGTCTCACGCTTTATCCTGTCTGTGTCCCACTCTGTCCCGCTGTGTCCCGCTGTGTCCACCACTGTGTCCCTTTGTGTCCCCAGCTGTGTAACCCGCTGTGTAACGCTGTGAATCCCGCTGTATCGAGGCTGTGTTCCGCTGGGTCCCGCTGTGTCCTTGCTCTGTTATTCGTGGTGTCCCCCTCAGTCCCCCACTGTGTCCCCTGCTCTGTCCTACTGTGTCCCCTGCTGTGTCCCGTTTTGTCCCGCTGTGTCCCCCGCTGTGTCCCTGCTGTGTAACTGCTGTGTCCCAGCTGTGTCACGCTGTTTCCTGCTGTGTCCCGTTGTGTCCGCTGTAACCCTGCTGAGTCCCCCTGTGTCCCCGCTGTGTCCTGCTGTGTCGTCTCTCTGTCCTCCACTGTGTCCCGCTGTGTCCTCTGCTGTGTCCTGCTGTCTCACTCTGTGTCCCGCTGTATCCCGCTGTGACCCCGCTGAGCCCCGCTGTGTCCCCGCTGTGTCCCCCGCTGTCTCCCACTCTGTCCCCCGCTGTGTCTCACGCTTTGTCCCCGCTGTGTCCCACTGTGTCCCGCTGTGTCCCGCTGTGCCCACACTGTGTCCCGTTGTGTCCACAGCTGTGTACCACGCTGTGTAACGCTGTGTCCCCGCTGTATCGACGCTGTTCCTCGCTGTGTCCCGCTGTGTCCCCCGCT
>NW_012305468.1:0-2822 GCF_000151885.1 Dipodomys ordii
GACACAGCGGGGACTCACCCGGGGACACAGCAGGGGACAAAGCGGGACACCAAGGGACACAGTGTGACACAGCGGGATACAGCAGGGTACACAGCTGGGGACACAACGGGAAACAGCGGGGGACACAGCGGGACACAGCGGCGATAAAGAGGGGGACATAGCGGGGGACAGAGCGGGACACAGCGGGGACCCAGCGGGACCCAGCGGGGAAACAGCGGGGACTCGGGGGGGGGCACAGAGAGACAAAGGTGGTCACAGCGGGACACAGCGGAAACACAGCAGGGACACAGCGGCAGACACAGCCGGACACAGTGGGACACAGCGAGGACAAAGCTGGGCACAGTGGGGACACAGCATGGACATAGCGTGGGACACAGCGGGGGACACAGCGGGGGACACAGCGGGACACAGCGGGGAACACAGCGAAGACCCAGCGGGACCCAGCAGGACACAGCGTCGATACAGCGGGGGACACAGCAGGACACAGAGGGACACAGCGTCGATACAGCTGGGACACAACGGGACACAGCAGGGTACACAGCTGGGGACACAACGGGACACAGCAGGGGACACAGCGAGGACCCAGCGAGACCCAGCGGGACACAGTGTCGATACAGCGGGGACACAGCGGGACACAGCGGAGTACACAGCTGGGGACACAAAGGGACACATTGGGGGACACAGTGAGGAAACAGCGGAACACAGTGTGGGACACAGCGAGGACACAGCTGGACACAGCGGGACACAGCAGGGACACAGCAGTAGAAATAGCAGGACACATTGGGGACACAGCGGGATACAGCTGGCGACACAGCGAGGAAACAGCGGGACCCAGCGGATCACAACGTCGATACAGCGGGGACTCAGCGGGACACAGCGGGATAGACAGCTGGGGACACAAAGGGACACAGCAGGGGACACAGCGATGACACAGCGGAACACAGCGTGGGACACAGCGATGACACAGCGGGACACAGCGGGACACAGCGGGAACACAGCAGGGACACAGCAGGGACACAGCGGGGGACACAGCGGGACACAACGGGTCACAGCGGGGTCACAGCGGAACACAGCGGGACACAGTGGGGGACACAGGGGGGACACAGCGGGACACTGCGGGGGACACAGCGAGGACACATTGGGACACAGCGGGGACACAGCGGGACTCAGCGGGGGACACAGCAGTACACAGCGGGAGACAATGGGACACAGCGGGGGACACAGAGGGGTACACAGCGGGACATACTGTGGAACACAGCGAGGACACAGCGGAACACAGCGCGAAACACAGCGAGGACACAGCGGGACACAGCGAGACACAGCGGGACACTGCGGGGAAACTGCAATAGACAAAGTGGGACACAGAGGGGGACAGAGCAGGACACAGCGAGGAACACAGGGAGGGCACAGCGGGACACAGCGGGACACAGCGTCGATACAGCGGGGACACAGCGGGACACAACAGATACCCAGCTGGGGACACAACGAGACACAGCGGGGGACACAGCGAGAACACAGCGGGACACAGCGGGACACAGCGGGGTACAGAGCGGGACACAGCTTGGAACAAAGCAGGAGACAACAGGGGACACAGCGAGGACACAGCGGGACACAGCGGGGACTCAGCGGGGGAATCAGCGGCGGACAAAGAGGGTCACCATGGGACACCGTGTGACACAGCGGGACACAGTGGGGACACTGCGGGGACACAGTGGGAAAAAGTGGGGGAACAGCGGGACACAGCGGGACACAGCAGTGAACACAGCGGGGGACAGCGGAGACAGAGAGGACACAGCAGGACACATCGGTGACACAGCTGGAAACAACAGAGTATACAGCGGGACACAGCGGGCACACAGCGGAGACACAGCGGGACCCAGCGGGACACAGCCTTGATACTGCCGGGACACAGCGTTACACAGCGTGGTACACAGCTATGGACACAACGGGACACAGTGGGGGCACAGCGGGACACAGCGGGACACAGTGGGACACAGCGGGGACAAAGTGTGAGAGACAGCGGGTGACAGAGCGGGAGACAGCGGGGGACACAGCGAGGACACAGCGGGCCACAGAGGTGTCACAGCGGGGGACACAGCGGGATACAGCAGCAGACACAGCGGGGGACACAGCGGGACACAGCGGGGGACAGAGGGGGGACACACGGGACACAGAGGGGGACACAGCGAGGACACATTGGGACACAGCAGGGACACAGTGGGACTCAGCGGGGGACACAGCAGTACACAGCGGGAAACAGCGCGACACAGCGGGGGACACAGAGGGGTACAAAGCGGGACATAGCGGGGAACACAGCGAGGACACAGCGGAACACAGCGCGAGACACAGTGAGGACACAGCGGGACACAGCGAGACACAGCGGGACACAGCGGGGACACTGCTGTAGACACAGCGGGACACAGCGGGGGACACAGCGGGACACAGCGGGGAACACAGGGAGGACCCAGCGGGACCCAGCGGACACAGCGTCGATACAGCGGGGACACAGCGGGACACAGCAGGGTCCACAGCTGGGGACACAACGGGACACAGCGGGGGAACCAGCGAGGACACAGAGGGACACAGCGGGACACAGCAGCTACACAGAGGGGACTCAGCGGGGTACACAGCAGGGGACAAAGCGGGACACCATGGGACACAGTGTGACACAGCGGGACACAGCGAGGGACACAGCAAGGACACAGCGGGACACACCGGGGACACAGCAGGACACAGAGGCGACACAGAGGGGACTTAGCGGGGGACACAGCGGGGGACAAAGCGGGACACGATAGGACAGAGTGTGACACAGCGGGACATGA
>NW_012305469.1:0-2822 GCF_000151885.1 Dipodomys ordii
CAACCAGAAGGTGGACAGGTGTGTGTCTATGTGTGTCTCTGTGTGTCTCTGCATGTGAATACAGTGATTATACTGCATGTCCATGCATGAACACTGCAGGTAGAAAAGCGGTGGAGCGCGGTGGGGATAAGATAGCACGGAGAGTGACTCAGGGGGCACATAGTCAGGATTCAGTGTGCACAAACAATGGACATATTAAGAGGAACACCCCCGGTACCACAGTGTGTCACGACTGGTCTCAGTGGGACACAGTGGGACACAGCTGATACAAAGCATGTCACACAGTGGTGTAATAGAGATGGTGAAATCAGTGGATACGAATAGGTCTCTGAGTGTCACTATGGGTCACAGCGGGACACTGCAGGAACATAGCGAGACACAGCGTGTTACAGAGCGTTATACAGTGGAACACAGCTGGGGACATAGCAGGGACACAGCGGGACACAGCGGGGGACACAGCGAGGACGCAGCGGGACACAGCGGAACACAGCGGGGGACAAAGCGGGAGACAGCGTGGGACACAGCGAGCACACAGCGGGACACAGCGGCCACATAGAGGGGACTCAGCGGGGAACACAGCGGGGGACAAAGAGGGACACCACGGGACACAGTGAGACACAGCGGGACACAGCGGGACACTGTGGGGACAAGTAGGACAAAGCGGGGGACACAGCGGGACACAGTGGAACAAATCGGGGGACAGAGCGGAGACAGAGTAGGGCCACATCGGGACACCTCGGTGACACAGCTGGACACAGCGGGGTACACAGCGGGACACAGCGGGCACACAGCGGGGACACAGCGGGACACAGCGGGGACAGAGCGGGACACAGTCGGACACAGCGGGACACAGTGGGGGACACAGCGGGACACAGCAGGGGACCCAGCAAGGACACAGCGGGACACAGCGGGGGACACAGCGAGGACACAGCGGGGGACACAGCAGGTGACACAGCGGGACACAGCAGGGAACACAGCGAGGACACAGCGGGACACAGCGGGACACAGCGTCGATACAGAGGGGACTCAGAGGAGGACACAGCGGGGAAACACCGGGGGACAAAGTGGGACACCACGGGACACAGTGTGACACAGCAGGACACAGCGGGGACACTGCGGGGACACAGCAGGACAAAGCGGGGGACATAGCGGGACACAGTGGCACACAGCGGGGGACACAGCGGGGGACAGCGGAGACAGAGATGGGCCACAGCGGGACACAGCGGTGACATAGCTGGACACAGCAGGGTACACAGCGGGACACAGCGGGCACACCGGGGACACAGCGGGACACAGCGGGACACAGCGGGGACACAGTGGGACACAGCGGGACAAAGCGGGGGACACAGCGGGACACAGCTGGGGACACAGCGAGGACACAGCGGGATACAGCGGGGGACACAGTGAGGACACAGCGGGACACAGCCGGGGAAAAAGCGGGACACAGCGAGGACACAGCAGTGGACACAGCGGGACACAGCGGGGGACACAGCCGGACACAGCAGGGGAAACAGTGGGGGACACAGTGGGACACAGTGGGACACAGCGGGGGACACATGGGGAACACAGCGGGACACAGCGGGGACACAGCGGGACTCAGCGGGGGACACAGCAGTATACAGCAGGACACAGCGGGGACACAGCAGGGACACAGCGGGGGACACAGCGGGACACAGCGGGACACAGCGGGGAACACAGCGGGACACAGAGGGGGACACAGAGGGGTACACAGCGGGACACAGCTGGGAACACAGCGGGTCACAGCGGGACACAGCGGGAACACAGCTGGACACAGCGGGGTACACAGTGGGACACAGGGGGCACACAGTGGGGACACAGCGGGGGACACAGAGGGACACAGCGGGTCACAGTGGGGGACACAGCGGGGGACACAGCTGGGGACAGCAGAGGACAGAGAGGGGACACAGCGGCGACCCAGACGGGACGCAGCTGGGGACACAGCGTGGGACAAAATGGGACACCATGGGACACAGTGTTACACAGCGGGACACAGCGGGGACACTGCGGGACACAGCAAGATAAAGCGGGGGACACAGCGGGACACAGCGGGACACAGCGGGGGACAGCGGGGGACACAGCGGGACACAGTGGGCTACCCAGTGAGGACACAGTGGGACACAACAGGGGACACAGCGAGGACACAGCGGGGGACACAGCGGGGGACACAGCGGGGGACACAGCGGGGGACACAGCGGGACACAGTGGGGAACACAGCGAGGACACAGCGGGACACAACGGGACACAGCGTCGATACAGCGGGGAGGCATCGTTACATAGCGTGGTACACACTGTGGACACAACCAGACACAGAGGGGGCACAGCGGGACACAGCGGGACACAGTGGGACACAGCGGGGAGACAGCAGGGCCACAGTGGGGGACACAGAGGGACACAGCGGGTCACAGCGGGGAACACAGCGGGACACAGCAGCGGACACAGCGAGGACACAGCGGGTCACAGCGGGACACAGCGTGGGACAAAGCAGGAGACAGCGAGGGACAAAGAGAGGACCCAGCTGGACACAGCGGGGTACACAGCAGGACACAGCGGGGACACAGAAGGGTACACAGCGGGACAAAGCGAGAAACACAGCGAGGTCACACCGGGGGCCAAAGCGGGACAACACGGGACACAGTGTGACACAGTGTGACACAGCGGGGACACTGCAGGGGCACAGCAGGACAAAGCGGGCGACACAGCGGGACACAGCGGGAGACACAGCGGGGGACAGCAGGGGACAGAGAGGGGACACAGCGGGAGACACAAAGGCGGACTGCAGGGGACAGAGAGGGGACACAGCT
>NW_012305470.1:0-2821 GCF_000151885.1 Dipodomys ordii
CGCTGTGTCACGATAGTGTCCCGCTGTGTACTATTGTGTCCCCCGCTGAGAACCACTGTGTCCCCCCCTGTGTCCCAATGTGTCATCGCTGTGTCCCACCTGTGTCTCGTTGTGTACCCTCTGTGTCCCATGTGTGACACGCTGGGTCCCATTGTGTTCCCCCCTGTGTCACCCGATGTGTCCCGCTGTGTCCCCCGGTGTGTACCGCTATGTCCACTGCTGTGTCCCAGCTGTGTCCAGCTGTGTCCCCCGCTGTCCCCTGCTGTGTCCCGCTGAGCCCTCGCTGTGTCCCCCCGTTGTGTCCCGGTGTGTCCCCTCTGTGTCCTGCTGTGTCCTGCTGTGTCCCGCTGTGTCCCCGCTGTCCAGCGCTGTGTCCCGCTGTGTCCGTGCTGGGAACCGCTGTGTCCCGCTGTGTCCCCCGCTGTGTCCCCGCTGTGTCCCGATGTGTCCCCCGCTGTGTTCCGCTGTGTCCCCTGCTGTGTCCCGCTGTGTCCCCCGCTGTGTTCCGCTGTGTCCCCGCTGTGTCCATGCTGTGTCCTGCTGTGTCCTGCTGTCTCCCCCACTGTGTCCCCCACTGTGTCCCCACTGTGTCCGCACTCGGTCCCGGTGGGTCCCCTGCTGTGTCCCTGCTGTGTCCTGCTGTGTCCCGCTTTGTCCCGCTGTGTCATCGCTGTATCACCCACTCGGTCCTGCTGTGTCCCGCTGTGTCCCCCGCTTTGTCCCCGCTGTGTCCCTCTGTGTCCCCGCTGTATCGAAGCTGTGTGCCGCTGGGTCCCGCTGTGTCCTCGCTGATTTCCCCTCTGTGTCCCGCTGTGTCCCTTCTCTGTCCCCCGCTTGTAACACTGTGTCCCTTGGTGTCCCGCTTTTTCCCCCGCTGTGTCACACGCTTTGTCCCACAATGTGTCCTGCTGTGTCCTCGCTGTGTCCCCCGCTGTGTCCCACTGTGTCCCCCGCTGTGTCCTGCTGTGTCCCGCTGTGTACCCCGCTGTGTCCCGCTAGGTTCCCGCATTGGCCATGCTGTGTCCCGCTTTGTCCCTTGCTGTGTCCCCCGCTGAGTCCCCGCTGTGTCCCCGCTGTGTCCCGCTGTGTCCTCCCTGTGACCCCCGCTGTGTCCCGCTCTGTCCCCCGCTATGTCCCGCTGTGTCCCCTCTGTGTCCCGCTGTGTCCTCCCTGTGTCCCTCGCTGGGTTCCGCTCTGTCCTCCGCTGTGTCCCTCTGTGTCCCGCTGTGTCCCCCGCTCTATCGACGCTGTGTCCTGCTGGGTCCCGCTGGGTCCTCGCTGTGTTCCCCGCTGTGTCCTGCTGTGTCCCCCGCTGTGTCCCCCGCTGTGTCCTGCGCTGTGTCCCCGCTGTGTCCCCCGCTGTGTCCCGCTTTGTCCCCGCTGTGTCCCACTGTGTCCGGTTGTGTCTGCCGCTGTGTCCCTGCTGTGTTGCCGCTGTGTCCTGCTGTGACCACCTTTGTCCCTCTGTGTCCCCCCCTGAGTCCCCGCTGTTTCCCCGCTGGGTCCCGCTGTGTCCCCGCTGTGTCCTGCTCTGTCCCCCACTATGTCCCCCGCTTTGTCCCCGCTTTGTCCTGCTGTGTCCCCCGCTCTTTCCCGTTGTGTTCTCAGCTGTGTACCCCGCTGTGTCCCGCTGTGTCACACTGTGTCCCTTGGTGTCCCGCTTTGTCCCCCGCTGTTTCCCCCGGTGAGTCCCCGCTGTGTCCCCGCTGTGTCCAGCTGTGTCCTCCCTGTGTCCCCTGCTGTGTCCCGCTGTGTCCCGCTGTGTCCCACTGTGTCCCTCTGTGTCCCGCTTTGTCTTCGCTGGGTCCCACGCTGTGTTACGCTGTGTCCTCTTTGTGTCCCCCCCTTTGTCCCGTTGTGACCCCAGCTGTGTAACATGCTGTGTCCCGCTATGTCCCCGTTGCATCGACGCTGTGTCCCGCTGGGTACCGTTGTGTCCTCGCTGTGTTCCCCGTTGTGTCCGGATGTGTACCCCTCTGTGTCCCCCGCTGTGTCCCGCTTCGTCCCCCACTGTGTCCTGCTGTGTCCCGCTGTGTCCCCTGCTGTGTCCCTGCTGTATCCCCGCTGTGTCCTGCTGTGTCCCGCTGTGTCCTCGCTGTGTCCCCCGCTGAGTCCCGCTGTGTCCCACTGCTGTGTCCCGCTGTGTCCTCGCTGTGTCCCCTGCTGTGTCCCGCTGTGTCCCCCCTGTGTTCCATGTGTGTCCCGCTTTGTCACCCGCTGAGTCGCGCTGTGTCTCGCTATGTTGTGCTCTGTGTCTGCTGTGTCCCGCTGTGTCCTGCTGTGTCCTTGCTGTGTCCCCCGCTGTCTCCCGCTCTGTCCCCCGCTTTGTCTCACGATTTGTCCTCGCTGTGTCCTACTCTGTCCCGCTGTGTCCCGCTCTTCCCCCACTGTGTCCCGTTGTGTCCACAGATGTGTACCACGCTGTGTAACGCTGTATCCCCGCTGATCGACGCTGTGTCCCGCTGGGTCCCGCTGTGTCCTCCCTGTGTTCCCCGCTGTCTCCCGCTCTGTCCCCCGCTGTGTCTCCTGCTGTGTTCCCTGCTGTCTCCCACTCTGTCCCCCGCTGTGTCCCCCGCTGTGTCCTAGCTGTGTCCCCCTCTGTGTCCCGCTGTGTCCTCGTTGGGTCACCCGCTGGGTCGCGCTGTGTCCCCCGCTGTGTCCCGATGTGTCCCCCTGAGTCCCGCTCTGTCCCTGCTGTGTCCCGCTGTGTTCCGTTGTGTCCCAGCTGTGTGCCCGCTGTGTCCCGCTATGTACTCCGTTGTGTCCAGCTGTGTCACACGCTGTGTCCCGCTGTGTCCCCTCTCGGTCTCCGCTGTACCCC
>NW_012305471.1:0-2821 GCF_000151885.1 Dipodomys ordii
TCTGTGCCCCACTCTGTCCCCCGCTGGTTCTTGCTGTGTCCCTGCTGTGTCAGGCTGTGTCCCTGTTGTCCCCATGTGTGTCCCCGCTATCCCCCGCTGTGTCCCGCTGTGTCCCCCACTGTGTCCCGCTGTGTCCGCCTCTGTGTCCCTCTGTGCCACCACTGTGTACACCGATGTGTCCCATTGTGTCCCATTGTATCCCCGCTGTGTCCCGCTCTGTTCCCCGCTGTTTCCGGCTGTGTCCTGCTGTGTCCCGCTGTGTCCCACTGTGTCCCGCTGTGTCCTCGCTGTGTCCCCACAGTGTCCCGCTGTGTACCCCGTTGTGTCCAGCTCTGTCTCCGCTGTTTCCCACTGTGTCCCGCTGTGTCCTCGCTGTGTCCCCGCTGTGTCCCCCACTGTTTCCCGCTGTGTACCCGCTGTGTCCCCCTCTGTGTCCCCTCTGTGTCCCGCTGTGTCCCTCACTGTGTCCCCGCTGTGTCCCACTGTGTCCCCGCTGTGTCCTCCGTTGTTTCCCTCGGTGTCCGCACTGTCTCCCGCTGTGTCCCCGCTGTGTCCCCCTATGTCCCGCTGTGTCCGGCTGTGTCCCCGCTGTGTCCCCCTATGTCCCGCTGTGTCCGGCTGTGTCCCCGCTGTGTCCCACTGTGTCCCACGCTGTGACCCGCTGTGTCCTGCTGTGTCCCCCGCTGTGTCCCGCTGTGTCCTGCTGTGTCCCGCTGTGTCCCACTGTGTCCCGCTGTGTCCTAGCTGTGTCCCCACAGTGTCCCGCTGTTTACCCCGTTGTGTCCAGCTTTGTCTCCACTGTTTCCCGCTGTGTCCCGCTGTGTCCTCGCTGTGTCCCCGCTGTATCCCCACTGTATTCCCTCTGTGTCCCTCGCTGTGCCCGCCGCTGTGTCCCGCGGTGTCCCCCGCTGTGTCCCCATTGTGTCCCTGCTTGGTCCCGCTGTGTCCGGCTGTGTCCCCCGCTGTGTCCCCCATGTGTCTTACTGTGTCCCGCTTTGTCCCCGCTGTCCCCCGCTGTGTCCCGCTGTGTCTCCGATGTTTCCCCGCTGTGTCCCGCTGTGTAACGTTGTGTCCCCTGCTGTGTCTTCTGCTGTGCCCCGCTGTGTCCAGCTGTGTCCCCGGCTGTGTCCCCCGCTGTGTCCCCGCTGTGTCCCGCTGTGTCCCCCACTGTTTCCCCGCTGTGTCCCCCGCTGTGTCCTCGCTGTGTCCCCCAATGTGTCAATGCTGTGTCCAGGCTGTGTCCCTCTGTGTCCCGCTGTGTCCCCCGCAATGTCCCCCACTGTGTCCCCACTGTGTCCCCCGCTGTGTCCAGCTGTGTCCCGCTGTGTCCCCCGCTGTGTCCCGCTGTGTCCCCGCAGTGTCCCCCGCTGTGTCCCGCTGTTTCCCCGCTGTGTCCCTGCAGTGTCCCCCAGCTGTGTCCTGCTGTGTCTCGCTGTGTCCCTCTGTGTCCTCGCTGTGTCCCTGCTGAGTCCCGCTGTGTACCCCGCTGTGTCCAGCTGTGTCTCGCTGTGTCCCCCGCTGTATCCTCCGCTGTGTCCCACTGTGTCCACCAATGTGTCCTCCGATGGGTCCCGCTGTGTCCCCCGCTGTGTCCTGCTGTGTCCCGGTGTGTCCCGCTGTTTCCTGCTGTGTCCCTCTGTGTCCCGTTGTGTCCTCGCTGTGTCCTCCGCTGTGTCCCGCTGTGTCCTCCGCTGTGTCTCGCGCTGTGTCCCGCTGTGTCCCCCACTGTGTCCCGCTGTTTCCTGCTGTGTCCCACTGTGTCCCTCTGTGTCCTCGCTGTGTCCCTGCTGAGTCCCGCTGTGTACCCCGCTGTGTCCACCTGTGTCCCGCTGTTTCCCCCGCTGTGTCCTCCGCTGTGTCCCACTGTGTCCCCCACTGTGTCCTCTGGTGTGTCACGCTGTGTCCCCCGCTGTGTCCTGCTGTGTCCCGCTGTGTTCCGCTCTTTCCCGCTGTGTCCCTCTGTGTCTCGTTGTGTCCTCGCTGTGTCCCCGATGTGTCCCTGCTGTGTCCCCTGCTGTGTCTCCGCTGTGTCCCCGCTGTGTCAGACTGTGTCCCGCTGTGTCCTCGCTGTGTCCTCCGCTGTGTCCCGCTGTGTCCTCCGCTTTGTCTCGCGCTTTGTCCCGCTGTGTACCCCGCTGTGTCCTGCTGCTTCCCGCTGTGTCCCGCTGTGTCCCGCTGTGTCCCGCTGTGTCCCCTGCTTGGTCCCGTTGTGTCCCACTGTGTCCTTGCTTGTCCTCCGCTGTGTGCCGCTGTGTCCCCTTCTGTGTCCTCGCTGTGTCCCGCTGTGTCCCTCGCTGTGTCCCCGCTGTGTCCCCGATGTGTCCCCGCTGTGTCCCCCGTTGTATCCCTCTGTGTCCGCACTGTGTCCCGCTGTGTCCCCCTATGTCCCGGTGTGGTCGGCTGTGTCCCCGCTGTGTCCCTTGCTGTGTCCCCGCTGTGTCCCACTGTGTCCCCACTGTTTCCCCCATTGTGTCCCTCTGTGTCCACACTGTTTCCGGCTGTGTGCCCGCTGTGTCTCCCTATGTCCCGCTGTGTCCGGCTTGTCCCCGCTGTGTCCCGTTGTGTCCCACGCTGTGACCCACTGTGTCCTGCTGTGTCCCCCGCTGTGTCCCAATGTGTCCTGCTGTGTCCCGCTGTGTACCACTGTGTCCCGCTGTGTCCTCGCTGTGTCCCCACAGTGTCCCGCTTTGTACCCCGTTGTGTCTAGCTCTGTCTCCGCTGTTTCCCGCTGTGTCCCGCTGTGTCCTCGCTGTGTCCCCGCTGTGTCCTCCGCTGTGTCCCCCGCTTTGTCCACCACTGTGTCCCCCGCTGTGTCCCTTTG
>NW_012305472.1:0-2821 GCF_000151885.1 Dipodomys ordii
ATTCTGCTTCTGCTTCTCCTTCTGGTTCTCCTTCTTCTCCAGATTCTGCTTCTTCTGCTTCTCCTGCTTCTCCTTCTGCTTCTGCTTCTCCTTCTGCTCCTTCTCCTTCTTCTGTTTCTTCTTCTTCTTCTGCTTCTCCCGCTTCTGCTTCTTCTGCTTCTCCTGCTTGTCCTTCTCCTTCTGCTTCTCCTTCTCCTTCTTCTGCTTCTCTTTCTGCTTCTACTTCTTCTGATTCTCCAACTTCTTCTTCTTCTTCTCCTTCTATTTCTGCTTCTCTTTCTGCTTCTGCATCTCCTTCTGCTTCACCTTCTGCTGCTCCTTCTCCTTCTTCTGTTTCTCCCTCTGCTTCTGCTTCTTATGCTTCTTCTTTTTCTTCTGGTTCTGCTTCTCCTGCTTCTGCTTCTTATGCTTCTACTGCTTCTTCTTCTTCTGCTGCTTCTTCTGCTTCTACTTCTCTTCCTGCTTCTGCTCCTCCTGCTTGTTTTTCTGCTTCTTCTGCTGCTTTTTCTACTTCTCCTTCTACTTCTCTTTTTGCTTCTCCTTGTGCTTCTGCTTCTTCTGTTTCTCGTGCCTGAATTTCTGGTTCTACTTCTTCTGCTGCTTCTCCTTCTGCTTCTGCTTCTCCTTCTGCTTCTGATTCTGCTTCTTCTCTTTCAGCTACTCCTGCTTCTGCTTCTTGACCTCCTCCTGCTTCTCTTTCTGTTTCTCATTCTGCTTCTGCTTCTCCTTCTGCTTCTGCTTCTCCTCCATCTCCTTCTCCTACTTCTGTTACTCTTTCAGCTTCTGCTACTTCTGCATCTCCTGCTTCACCTTCTGCATCTCCTTCTGCTTGTGCTTGTCCTTAAGCTTCTTCTTCTGCCTCTGCTTCTCCTTCTCCTTCTTTTGCTACTCCTTATGCATCTGCTTCTTCTGCTATTCCTGCTTCTCCTTCTGCTTCTGCTTCTACTGCTTCTCCTTCTGCATCTTCATCTGCTTCTGCTTCTTCTGCTTTTCCTTCTGCATCTTCTTCTAGCCTCTGCATTCTCCTTCTCCTTCTTCTGCTTCTCCTTCTGATTCTCCTTCTGCTTCTTCTTCTTCTGCTTTACCTGCTTCTCTTTCTGCTTTTCCTTCTGCTTCTCCTTCTGTTTCTCCTTCTCCTTCTTGTTCTTCTGCTTTTCCTACTGCTTCTGCTACAACTGCTACTGCTTCTACTTCTTCTGTTTCTTCTGCTTCTCCTTCTGCTTTTGATTCTCTTTCTGCTTCTGCTTCTCCTTCTGCTTCTCATTCTGCTTCTAAAGATTCTGCTTCTTCTGCTTCTCCTGCTTCTCCTTCTGCTTCAGGGTCTGCTTCTGCTTCTTCAGATTCTTATGCTTCTGCTTCTCCTACTTCTGCTTCTTCTGCTTCCCCTCCTTCTCTTTCTGCTTCTACTTCTGCTTCTGCTTCTTGTCCTTTTTCTGTTTCTTCTGCTTGTTCTTCTCCTGTTTCTGCATTTCCTGCTTCTCCTTCTGCTGCTCTTTCTGTTTCTCCTGCCGCTTTTCCTTCTACTGCTCCTTTTTCTGCTTCTCTTTCTGCTTCTACTCCTGTTTCTCCTTCTCCTTCTAGTTCTTCTGCTTTTCCTTCTGCTTCTGAATCTTCTGCTTCTTCTACTACTGCCTCTGCTTCTTCTGTTTCTTCTGCTTCTCCTTCTGCTTTTGCTTCTCTTTCTGCTTCTGCTTCTCCTTCTGCTTCTCCAGATTCTGCTTCTTCTGCTTCTCCTTCTGCTTCAGGTTCTGCTTTTTCTTTTTCGGCTTCTTCTGCTTCTGCTTCTCATGCTGCTGCTTCTTCTGCTTCTCCTGCTTCTCTTTCTGCTTTTCCTTCTGTTTCTGCTTCTCCTTCTGCTTCTGCTTCTTCCCCTTCTTCTGTTTCTTCTGCTTCGGCTTCTCCAGCTTCTGCTTCTCCTGCTTCTCGTTCTGCTTCTCTTTCTGCTTCTCTTTCTCCTTCTCCTTGTCCTTCTCCTTCTTCTGCTTCTTCTTCTGCTTCTGCTTCTCCTTCTGCTTCTGCTTCAATTTCTCCTTCTGCTTCTCATTCTGCCTCTGCGCCTTCTGTTTCTTCTGCTTCTCCTGCTTCTTCTTCTCCTGCTACTCCTACTTCTCGTGCTGCTTCTCCTTCTGCGTCTCTTTCTGGTTCTGCTTATCCTTTTGCTTCTCCTACTCCTAATCCTTCTCTTTCGCCTTCTCCTTCTTCTTCTTCTGCTTCTCCTGGTGCTTCTGCTTCTGCTTATTCTACTATTTCTGTTTCTTCTGCTTCTGCTTCACATTGTGCTTCTTCTGTTTCTCCTTCTGCTTCAGATTCTGCTTCTGCTTCTTCGGCTTCTCCTGTTTCTTCTGCTTCTTCTTCTCCTGCTTCTTCAGCTTCTCCTGCTTCTCTTTCTGCTTCTCCTTCTGCTTCTGCTTTTCCTTCTGCTTCTGCTTCTGCTCTTCTCCTTCTTCTGTTTCTTTTGCTTCTGTTTCTTCTTTTTCTTCTTCTGTTTCTTCTGATTCTACTTCTGCTTCTCCTTCTTCTACTTCTCTTTCTGTTTCTACTTCTGCTTCTTCTGATTCTCCTGCTTCTCCTTTTGTTCTCCTTCTGTTTCTGCTTCTCTTTCTGCTTCTGCTTCTCCTTCTGCTGCTCCTTCTCCTTCTCCTTCTTCTGCTTCTCCCACTGCTTCTGCTTCTGCTTCTTTTGCTTATTCTATTTCTTCTGCTTCTCCTGCATCTACTGCTTCTCCTTATGCTTCTCCTTATGCTTCTCCTTATGCTTCTCCTTCTTCTTCTTCTTCTTCTTCTTCTTCTTCTTCTTCTTCTTCTTCTTCTTCTTCTTCTTC
>NW_012305473.1:0-2821 GCF_000151885.1 Dipodomys ordii
TCCCCCGCTGTGTCCACCGCTGAGTCCCCTCTTTGTGGCCTCTGTGTGCTGCTGTGTCCTCGCTGTGTCCCCCGCTGTCTCGCTTTGTCCCCCGCTGAGTCCCCCTCTGTGTCGCCGCTGTGTCCCCCTGTGTCCTCGCTGTGTCCCCTGCTGTCTCCCGCTTTGTCTCACGCTGTGTTCCGCTGTGTCCCGCTGTGTCCCCGCTGTGTCCCCAGCTGTGTCCCGCTGTGTACCCTGCTGTGTCCTGCTATGTTTTCCGCAGTGTCCCCGCTGTGTCCCGCTGTGTCCCGCTGTGTCCTCGCTGTGTCCCCAGCTGTGTAAACCACTGTGTTCCGCGTGTCCCTGCTGTATCGACGCTGGGTCCTGCTGGGTACCGCTGTGTCATCCCTGTGTCCCCCGCTGTGTCCCGCTGTGTCCCCCGCTGTGTCTCTGCTGTGTCCCCGCTGTGTCCCGCTGTGTACTGCTGTGTCCCCCGCTGAGTCCCGCTGTGTCCCAATGTGTCCCAATGTGTCCTCGCTCTGTCCCCCGCTGTGTCCCGTTGTGTCCTCCCTGTGCCCCCGCTGTGTCCCGCTGTGTCCCCCGCTGTGTCCCCCGCTATGTCCCGCTGTGTCCCCCGCTGTGTCCCACTGTGTCCTTGCTGTGTCCCATGCTGTGTGCCGCTGTGTCCTTGCTGTGTCCCCCGCTGTGTCCCGCTGTGTCCTGCTGTGTCACGCTGTTTCCCACTGCGTCCCCGCTGTGTCCCTCTGTGTACCCCGCTGTGACCAGCTTTGTCCCCGCTGTGTCTCGCTGTGTCCCACGCTCTGTCCCCCACTGTGTCCCGCTCTGTCCCCCTCTGTGTCCCGCTGTGTCCCCCGCTGTGTCCCACTGTGTCCACGCAGTATCACTGCTGTTTCCTGCTGTGTCCCGCTGTGTTCCGTGGTGTCCCTCTTTGTCTCCCGCTGTGTCCCCCGCTGAGACCCCGCTGTGTCAACGCTGTGTCCTGCTGTGTCCTCGCTGTGTCCCCTGCTGTCTCCAGCTCTGTCCCCCGCTGTGTCTCACGCTTTTTCCCCGCTGTGTCCCACTGTGTCCTGCTGTGTCCCCCGCTGTCTCCCACTCTGTACCCCGCTGTGTCTCAAGCTTTGTCCCTGCTGCGTCCCACTGTGTCCCGCTGTGTCCCGCTGTGCCCCCACTGTGTCCCGTTGTGTTCACAGCTGTGTACCACGCTGTGTAACGCTGTGTGCCCGCTGTATCGACGCTGTGTCCCGCTGTGTCCCCCGCTGTGTCCTCGCTGTGTTCCCCACTGTGTCCCGCTGTGTCCCCCGCTGTGTCCCCCTGTGTCCCCCGCTGTGTCCCGCTGTGTCCTCGCTGGGTCTCCCGTTGGGTCCTGCTGTGTCCGCCGCTATGTCCCGTTGTGTACCGCTGTGTCCCCCGCTGTGTCCTGTTGTGTCCCCAGCTGTGTACCCCGTTGTGTCCCGCTGTATCGACGCTGTGTCCCACTGGGTCCCGCTGTTTCCTTTCCTGTGTTGCCCGCGGGGTCTCGCTGTGTCCCCGCTGTGTCGACGCTGTGTCCCCACTGTGTCCTCGCTGTGTCCCGCTTTGTCTCGCTGTGTCCCGCTGTGTCCTCTCTGTGTCCCCCGCTATGTTCCACTGTGTCCTCGCTGTGTCCCCTGCTGTGTCCCGCTGTGTCCCCATTGTGTCCCCCGCTGTGTCGCGCTGTGTCCCGCTGTGTCCCCCGCTGTGTCCGCTGCTGTGTCCTGCTGTGTCCCCCGCTTTGTCACCAATGTGTCCCGCTGTGTCCTCGCTGTGTCCCGCTGTGTCTCGCTGTGCCCCCACTCTGTCCCGTTGTGTCCACAGCTGGGTACCACGCTGTGTAACCCTGTGTCCCTGCTGTATCGACTCTGTGTCCTGCTGGGTCCCGTTGTGTCCTCGCTATGTTCCCCGCTGTGTCCCTCTGTGTCCCCAGCTGTGTCCCCCGCTGTGTCCCGCTGTGTCCTCGCTGGGTCCCCCGCTGTGTCCCGCTGTGTCCCACGCTGTGTTTCGCTGTGTCCCGCTATGTCCAGCTCGGTCCCTGCTGTGTCCCGCTGTGTGCCCGCTGTGTCCCGCTGTGTACTCCCTTGTGTCCAGCTGTATCACTGCTGTGTCTCGCTTTCGCCCCTCTCTGTCTCCTCTGTCCCCTGCTGTGTCCCCCACTGTGTCCCGCTGTGTGCCGCTGTGTCCCCCATTTGTCCCGCTGAGTCCCCTCTGTGTCACCGCTGTGTCCCGCTGTGTACCCCGCTGTGTCCCTCTATGTTCCGCTGTGTCCCCCGCTGTGTCCCCCTGTGTCCCCCGCTGTGTCCCGCTGTGTCCTCGCTGGGTTTCCCGTTGGGTCCCGCTGTGTCCCCCGCTATGTCCCGTTGTGTACCGCTTTGTCCCCCTCTGTGTCCTGTTGTGTCCCAGCTGTGTACCCCGTTGTGTCCCGCTGTATCGACGCTGTGTCCCACTGGGTCCCGCTGTTTCCTTCCTGTGTTGCCCGCGGGGTCTCGCTGTGTCCCCGCTGTATCGACGCTGTGTCCCCGCTGTGTCCCGCTGTGTTCCGCTCTGTCCTCGCTGTGTCCCCTGCTGTGTCCCGTTTTGTCCCCAGCTGTGTCCCCTGCTATGTCAGGCTGTGTCTACTGCTGTGTCCACGCTGTGTCCCGCTTTGTCTCGCTGTGTCCCGCTGTGTCCTCTCTGTGTCCCCCTCTATGTTCCACTGTGTCCTCGCTGTGTCCCCTGCTGTGTCCCGCTGTGTCCCCATTGTGTCCCCCGCTGTGTCGCGCTGTGTCCCGCTGTGTCCCCCGCTGTGTCCGCTGCTGTGTCCTGCTGT
>NW_012305474.1:0-2821 GCF_000151885.1 Dipodomys ordii
ATATTAGTAGATTCAGCAAGAATAAAAGGAAATCTGAGAGGTCGATAATGGTATATGCTGGCTCATTAGTGATGAAACAGTTTGTCACAGAGGGTGATACAAATATTAGACAACAGGGGACACAGCGGGGGGCACAGCATGGCATACAGCGGGGACACAGCGTTACACAGCGTGGTACACAGCTGTGGACACAACGGGACACAGTGGGGGCACTGCGGGACACAGCGGGACACAGTGGGACACAGCGGGGACAAAGCGTGAGACACAGTGGGGGACAGAGTGGGAGACAGCAGGGGACACAGCGGGGACTCAGCGGGGTCACAGCGGGATACAGCGGGACACAGAGTGACACAGCGGGACACAGCAGAGGACACTGCGGGACACAGCAGAGCACAGAGCGATGACACAACAGGACACAGCGGGGACACAGGGGGACTCAGCAGGGTTACAGCGGGACACAACGGGACACAGCAGGACACAGCGTGACACAGCTGGGACACAGCAGGGACACAGCAGGGACACAGTGGGGGACACAGCGGGACAAAACGGGACACAGCGGGGGACACAGTAGGACAGAGCAGGGGACACAGTGGGGGACAGAGGGGGACACCACGAATAACAGAGCAAGGACCCAGCGGGACCCAGCGGGACACAGCCTTGATACAGCGGGATTCACAGCGTTACACAGCGGGTTACACAGCTGGGGACACAAAGGGACACAGTGGTGGACACAGCGGGACACAGCAGGACAGAGTGGGACACAGACGGGATAAAGCGTGAGACACAGCGGGGGACAGAGCGGGAGACAGCGGGGGACACAGCGAGGACACAGAGGGACACAGCGGGGACACAGCGGGGACTCAGCTGGGGACACAGCGGGGGACAAAGCGGGACACCACTGACACAGTGGGACACAGCACGAAACAGCGGTGAGCCTGCGGGGACACAGCGGGACACAGCGGGACAGAGTGGGGGACACAGCGGGACACAGCGGGGGACAGAGCGTGAGACACAGCGAGACACATCAGAGACAAAGCTATACACAGCGGGTACATAGAGCGACACAGCGGGGAAACAGCGGGGGACACAGCGGGACACAGCGGGAACACAGCGAGGACACAACGGGACACAGCGGGACACAGCGTTGATACAGCGAGGACACAGTGGGACACAGCGGGGTACACAGCTGGGGACACAACGGGACACAGCGGGGGACACATTGAGGACACAGCAGGACACAGCGGGGGACACAGGGGGGACACAGCGGGACACAGCGGGGGACACAGCGAGTACACATTTGGACACAGTGGGGACACAGTGGGACTCAGCGGGGGACACAGCAGTACACATCGGGACACAGCGGGACACAGCGGGGGACACAGCTGGGGACACAGCACCGCGGGACACAGTGGGGGACACAGGGGGAACAAAGCGGGACACAGCAGGGGACACAGCGGGACACAGCGGGACACAGCGGGGACACAGCAGGGACACAGTGGTGGACACAGAGGGACAGAGCAGGGGACACAGCAGGAGACACAGAGGGACACAGCGGGACACAGCGATGGACACAGGGGGGACACAGCGGGACACAGGGGGGACACAGCAAAGACACAACGGGGACACAGCGGGACTCAGCGGGGGACATAGCAGTACTCAGTGG
This sequence comes from Dipodomys ordii, assembly GCF_000151885.1. Classification (NCBI taxonomy): domain Eukaryota; kingdom Metazoa; phylum Chordata; class Mammalia; order Rodentia; family Heteromyidae; genus Dipodomys; species Dipodomys ordii. Next base: position 1,664 of record NW_012305474.1, read on the forward strand.
GACACAGCGGGTTACAGCAGGGACAGAGCAGGTGACACAGAGGGGTACACAGCGGGACACAGCAGTGGACAAAGCAGGACACAGCGAGGACACTGCGGGACACTGCGGGAGACACAGCAAGGACACAGCGGGACACAGTGGAACACAGCGGGACATAGCAGTGACACAGCAGGGGACACAGCGGGACACAGCCGGGGACACAGCGGGACACAGCGGGGGAGACAGGGAGGACACAGCGGGACAAAGCGGGGGACACAGCGGGACACAGCGAGGGACACAGCGTCGATAGAGCGGGGACACAGCGGGGTACACAGCTGGGGACACAACGGGACACAGTGGGGGACATAGCGGGACACAACGGGACGCAGCGGGACACAGCGGGGCACAGCGGGGACAAAGCGGGAGACACAGCAGGGAACAGAGCAGGACACAGCGGGGGACACAGCGAGGACACAGCGGGACACAGCGGGGACACAGCGGGGACTCAGCGGGGGACACAGCGGGGGACAAACGGGACACCACGGAACACAGCGGGATACAGCGGGACACAACGGGGACAAAGCGGGACTCAGCGGGGAACACAGCAGGGGACAAAGTGGGACACCACGGGACACAGTGTGACACATTGCGCCACAGCGGCGATACTGCGGGAAAACAGCGGGACAAAGTGGGGGACACAGCGGGACACAGAGGGGGACAAAGCAGGGGATAGCGGGGGACAGAGAGTGGACAGAATGGAACACAGCGGTGACACAGCTGGACACAGCGGGGTACAAAGCGGGACACAGCGGGCACACAGCGCGGACACAGCAGGGACACAGCAGGGGACACAGTGGGACACAGCAGGGACACAGCATGAGACACAGAGGGACACAGCGGGACACAGCGGGACACAGCGGGGCACAGCAGGGACACAACGAGGGACACAGCAGGGGACACAGCGGGACACACCGGGGGACATAGCAGGACACAGCAGGGGACACAGGGAGGACACAGCGGGACACAGTGGGGGACACAGCGGAACACAGCGAGGGACACAGCGGGGGACACAGTGGGACACAGCGGGGTACACTGAGGGGACACAGCGGGACCCAGTGGGACACAGCATCGATACAGCGGGGACACAGCGGGACAGAGCGGGGTACACAGCTGGGGACA
>NW_012305475.1:0-2821 GCF_000151885.1 Dipodomys ordii
AGCAGCAGGAGAAGCAGAAGCAGAAGAAGCCGAAGAAGCAGAAGCAGAACCTAAAGCAGAAGGAGAAGCAGGAGAAGCAGAAGAAGCAGAACCTGGAGAAGAAGAAGGAGAAGCAGAAGCAGAAAGAGAAGCAAAAGCAGAACTAGAAGCAGAAGAAACAGAAGAAGCAGAGGCAGTAGCAGAAGAAGCAGAAGATGCAGAAGGAGAAGCAGAAGGAAAAGCAGAAGAACGAGAGGAAAAGGACAAGGAGAAACAGAAGGAGAAGCAGAAAGAGAAGCAGAAGGAGGAGCAACAGAAGGAAAAGCAGCAGGAGAAGCAGAAAGAGCAGCAGAAGGAGAAGCAGGAGATGCAGAAACAGGAGAAGCAGAAGCAGAAGAAACAGGAGAAGGACAAGAAGCAGAAGTAGAAGCAGAACCTGAAGCAGGAGGAGAATCAGGAGAAGCAGAAGAAGCAGTATCTGGAGAAGTAGAATGAGAAGCAGAAGCGGAAAGAGAATCAAAAGCAGAAGGAGAAGCAGAAGAACAGAAGCAGTAGCAGTTGCAGCAGTAAGAGAAGCAGAAGGAAAAGCAGAAGAACGAGAAGGAGAAGGAGAAACATAAGGAGAAGCAGAAAGAGAATCAGAAGGAGAAGCAGAAGAAGCAGAAGGAGAAGGAGAAGCAGAAGCAGAAGAAGAAGCATAAGGACAAGCACAAGCAGAAGGAGATGCAGAAGGAGAAGCAGGAGAAGCAGAAGAAGCAGAAGAAGAAGTAGAAGCAGGAGAAGGAGAAAGAAGAGCAGCAGAAGCAACAGGAGAAGCAGTAGGAGAAGCAGAATCAGAATGAGAAGCAGAAAGAGAAGCAGTAGAAGCAGAAGAAGCAGGAAAAGCAGAAGCAGAAGAAAGAGAAGAAGAAGAAGAAGAAGAAGAAGAAGAAGAAGAAGAAGAAGAAGAAGAAGAAGAAGAAGAAGAAGAAGAAGAAGAATCATAAGGAGAAGCATAAGGAGAAGCATAAGGAGATGCATAAGGAGAAGCAGAGAAGCAGAAGAAGCAGAAGCAGGAGAAGCAGAAGCAGAAGAAAAGGAATAAGCATAAGAAGCAGAATCAGAGGAAGAAGAAGTAGGAGCAGCAGAAGGAGAAGCAGAAGGAGAATCAGAAGGAGAAGCAGAAGAAGGAGAAACAGAAGCAGAAGAAGTAGCAGAAGGAGAAGCAGAAGAAGATGCAGAAAGAGAAGCAGGAGAAGCAGAAGAAGCAGAAGCAGAAGGAGAAGCAGAAGTAGGAGAAGAAGAAGGAAGGGCAGCAGAAGCAATAGGAGAAGCAGATGGAGAAGCAGAAGCAGAATGAGAAGCAGAAAGAGAAGCATTAGAAGCAGAAGAAGCAGGAAAAGCAGAAGCAGAAGAACGAAGAAGAAGAAGCAGAAGCAGAAGAAGAAGAAGAAGAAGCAGAAGAAGAAGAAGAAGAAGAAGAAGAAGAAGAAGAAGACAAAGAAGAAGAAGAAGAAGAAGAAGAAGAAGAAGAAGAAGAAGAAGAAGAAGAAGAAGAAGAAGAAGAAGAAGAAGAAGAAGAAGAAGAAGAAGTATGAGGAGAAGCAGTAGAAGCAGAAGAAGCAGAAGCAGGAGAAGCAGAAGCAGAAGAAAAAGAATAAGCAAAAGAAGCAGAAGCAGAAGCAGTGGGAGAAGCAGAAGAAGGAGAAGGAGTAGCAGAAGGAGAAGTTGAAGCAGAAAAAAAGCAGAAACAGAAGGAGAAGAAGAACGAGAAACAGGAGAATCAGTAGAAGTAGAAGTAGAAGCAGAAAAAGGAGAAGAAGGAGAAGCAGAAATAGAATCAGAAGAAACAGAAGAAGAATTAGCAAAAGAAATAGAAGAAGGAGAAGAGCAGAGGAAGAAGCAGAAGGAGAAGCAGAAGGAGAAGGAGAAGCAGAAAGAGAAGCAGGAGAAGCAGAAGAAGCAGGAGAAGCAGAAGCAGAAGAAACAGGAGAAGCCGAAGAAGCAAAAGCAGAATCTGAAGCAGGAGAAACAGAAGAAGCATAATCTGAAGCCGAAGCAGAAGAAACAGAAATAGTAGAATAAGCAGAAGTAGAAGCAGCAGGAGAAGCAGAAGAAGAAGACGGAGAAGGCAAAAGAGAAGGATTAGGAGTAGGAGAAGCAAAAGAATAAGCAGAAGCAGAAAGAGAAAGAGAAGGAGAAGCAGCACGAGAAGTAGGAGAAGCAGGAAAAGCAGAAGCAGGAGAAGCAGAAGAAACAGAAGACGCAGAAGCAGAATGAGCAGCAGAAGGAGAAATTGAAGCAGAAGCAGAAGGAGAAGAAGAAGCAGGAGAAGACTAAGAAGGAGAAGGAGAAGCAGAAAGAGAAGCAGAACGAGAAGCAGGAGAAGCAGAAGCAGGAGAAGCAGAAGCAGAAGAAACAGAAGAAGGAGAAGAAGCAGAAGCAGAAGGAGAAGCAGAAACAGAAGGAAGAGCAGAAAGAGAAGCAGGAGAAGCAAAAGAAGCAGCAGCAAGAGAAGCAGAAGCAGAAGAAGCCGAAGAAGCAGAAGCAGAATCTGAAGCAGAAGGGGAAGCAGGAGAAGCAGAAGAATCAGAATCTGGAGAAGCAGAAGGAGAAGCAGAAGCAGAAAGAGAAGCAAAAGCAAAAGGAGAAGCAGAAGAAACAGAAGAAGCATAGGCAGTACCAGAAGAAGCAGAAGATGCAGAAACAGAAGGAGAAGCAGAAGGAAAAGCAGAAGAACGAGAAGGAGAAGGAGAAGGAGAAACAGGAGAAGCAGAAAGAGAAGCAGAAGAAGGAGCAGGAGAAGGAAAAGCAGCAGGAAAAGCAGAAAGAGCAGCAGAAGGAGAAGCAGGAGATCAGAAAC
>NW_012305476.1:0-2821 GCF_000151885.1 Dipodomys ordii
GAAGAGAAGCAGATGTAGAATCAGAGAGTAGCAGTAGATGAGAAGCAGAGCAGAGAGCAGCAGTATGGAGAAGCAGCAGCAGAGTTGATGCAGAAGGAGATCAGGAGATGAAGATGATGCAGATGCAGATAGAGAAGTAGAAGTAGGAGAAGGAGAAGGAGAAGGAAGGGCAGCTGAAGCAGTAGGTAGAAGCATTAGTAGAAGCAAAAGCAGAATGAGAAGCAAATAAGAGATGCTGTAGTAGCAGATAAAGCAGGAGTAGCAGAAGAAAGTGAAGATGAAGAAGAAGAAGAAGAAGATGAAGAAGAAGAAGAAGAAGAAGAAGAAGAAGAAGAAGAAGAAGAAGAAGAAGAAGAAGAAGCATAATGAGAAGCATAAGGAGAAGCATAAGGAGAAGCATAAGGAGAAGCAGTAGATGCAGGAGAAGCAGAAGAAATAGAATAAGCAAAAGAAGCAGAAGCAGAAGCAGTGGGAGAAGCAGAAGAAGGAGAAGGAGAAGGAGCAGCAGAAGGAGAAGCAGAAGCAGAAAGAGAAGCAGAAACAGAAGGAGAAAAAAAGGAGAAGCAGGAGAATCAGAAGAAGCAGAAGTAGAAACAGAAAGAGAAGTAGAAGAAGGAGAAGCAGAAGTAGAATCAGAAGAAACAGAAGAAGAAGAAGAAGAAGAAGAAGAAGAAGAAGAAGAAGAAGAAGAAGAAGAAGAAGAAGAAGAAGAAGAAGAAGAAGAAGAAGAAGAAACAGAATCAAAAGAAACAGAAGAAGGAGAAGAGCAGAAGCAGAAGCAGAAGGAAAAGAAGAAGCAGAAGGAGAAGCAGAAAGAGAAGCAGGAGAAGCTGAAGAAGCAGGAAAGCAGAAGCAGAAGAAACAGGAGAAGCCGAAGAAGCAGAAGCAGAATCTGAAGCAGAAGGAGAAACAGAAGAAGCACAATCTGAAGCAGAAGCAGAAGAAACAGAAATAGTAGAATAAGCAGAAGCAGAATCACCAGGAGAAGCAGAAGAAGAAGAAGGAGAAGGTGAAAGAGAAGGATTAGGAGTAGGAGAAGCAAAAGGATAAGCAGAACCAGAAAGAGACGCAGAAGGAGAAGCAGCACGAGAAGTAGGAGTAGCAGGAGAAGAAGAAACAGGAGAAGCAGAAGAAACAGAAGGCGCAGAAGCAGAATGAGAAGCAGGAGAAATTGAAGCAGAAGCAGAAGGAGAAGCAGAAGCAGAAGAAGAAGCAGAAGAAGGAGAAGGACAAGGAGAAGGAGAAAGAGAAGCAGAAAGAGAAGCAGAACGAGAAGCAGGAGAAGCAGAAGCTGGAGAAGCCGAAGCAGAAGTAACAGAAGAAGGGGAAGAAGCAGAAGGAGAAGCAGAAACAGAAGGAAAAGCAGAAAGAGAAGCAGGAGAAGCAGAAGAAGCAGCAGCAGTAGAAGCAGAAGCAGAAGAAGCCGAAAAAGCAAAAGCAGAACCTGAAGCAGAAGGAGAAGCAGGAGAAGCAGAAGAAGCAGAATCTGGAGAAGCAGGAGGAGAAGCAGAAGCAGAAAGAGAAGCAAAAGCAGAAGGAGAAGCAGAAGAAACAGAAGAAGCAGAGGCAGTAGCAGAAGATGTAGAAGCAGAAGGAGAAGCAGAAGGAAAAGCAGAAGAACGAGAAGGAGAAGGAGAAGGAGAAACAGGAGTAGAAGCAGAAAGAGAAGCAGAAGAAGGAGCAGTAGAAGGAAAAGCGGCAGGAGAAAAAGAAAGAGCAGCAGAAGGAGAAGCAGGAAATGCAGAAACAGGAGAAGAACAAGCAGAAGAAACAGGAGAAGGACAAGAAGCAGAAGTAGAAGGAGAAGCAGAAAGAGAAGGAGGGGAAGCAGAAGAAGCAGAAGCAGGAGAAGCAGAAGCATAAGAATCCGAAGAAGCAGAAGCAGAACCTGAAGCAGAAGGAGAAGCAGGAGAAGCAGAAGAATCAGAATCTGGAGAAGCAGAATGAGAAGCAGAAGGGAGAAGGAGAAGCAGAAAGAGAATCAAAAGCAGAAGGAGAAGCAGAAGAAACAGAAGAAGTAGAAGCAGTAGCAGTTGTAGCAGAAGCAATAGGAAAAGCAGAAGGAAAAGCAGAAGAACAAGAAGGAGAAGGAGAAACAGAAGGAGAAGCAGAAGGAGAAGCAGAAAGAGAAGCAGGTAAAGCAGAAGAAGAAGAAGCAGAAGGAGAATCAGAAGGAGAAGCAGAAGAAGGAGAAGGAGAAGCAGAAGCAGAAGAAGATGCAGAAGGAGAAGCAGAAGAAGCAGAAGCAGAAGGAGAAGCAGGAAAAGCAGAAGAAACAGAAGAAAAAGGTGAAGCAAAAGAAGGAGAAGGAGAAGCAGAGGCAGAAGAAGAAGCATAAGGACAAGCACAAGCAGAAGGAGATGCAGAAGGAGAAGCAGGAGAAGCAGAAGAAGCAGAAGCTGAAAGAGAAGCAGAAGTAGGAGAAGGAGAAGGAGGAGAAGCAGAAGCAGAAGGAGAAGAAGAAGCAGTACGAGAAGCAGAAAGAGAAGCAGGAGGAGGACAAGAAGCAGAAGCAGGAGTAGCCGAAAGAGAAGAAGCAGAAGAAGCAGAAACAGAAGCAGAAGTAGAAGCAGAAGGTGAAGGAGAAGCAGCAGAAGAAGAAGCAGAAGCAGAATGAGAAGCAGAAAGAGAAGCAGGAGGAGGACAAGAAGCAGAAGCAGGAGAAGCCGAAAGAGAAGAAGCAGAAACAGAAGCAGAAAGAGAAGCAGAAGCAGAAGGAGAAGCAGCAGAAGAAGTAGAACCAGAAATTCAGGCACGAGAAACAGAAGAAGCAGAAGGAGAAGCAAAAAGAGAAGCAGAAGGAGAAGTAGAAAAAGCAGCA
>NW_012305477.1:0-2820 GCF_000151885.1 Dipodomys ordii
GCTTCTCTTTCTGCTTCTGCTTCTCCTTCTGCTGCTCCTTCTCCTTCTCCTTCTTCTGCTTCTCTCACTGCTTCTGCTTCTGCTTCTTTTGCTTATTCTTTTTCTTCTGCTTCAGCTTCTCCTGCTTCTGCTTCTTCTCCTTCTACTGCTTCTCCTTATACTTCTGCCTATGCTTCTCCTTATGCTGCTGTTGCTTCTTCTTCTTCTTCTTCGTCTTCTTCTTCTTCTCTTTCTTCTGCTTCTTCTTTTCCTGCCTCTTCTGCTTCTACTGCTTCTCTTTGTGCTTCTTGTCCTTCTCCTGTTTCTTCTCCTTCTGCTTCTCCTGCTTCTGCTTCTTCTGTTTTCCTGCTTCTCTTTCTGCTTCTCCTTCTGCTTCTCCTGCTTCTGCTCCTTCTCTTTCTTCTGTTTCTTCTTCTTCTGCTTCTCCCGCTTGTGCTTCTTCTGGTTCTCCTGCTTCTCTTTCTGCTTCTCTTCGTCGGCTTCTCTTTCTATTTCTGCTTCTGATTCTTCTGATTCTGATTCTTCTCCTTCTTCTTCTCCTTGTGCTTCTGTGTCTTCTGCATTTCCTGCTTCTCCTTCTGCATCTCCTTCTGCTTGTGCTTTTCCTTCTGCTTCTTCTTCTGCTCTGGCTTCTCCTTCTCCTTCTTCTGATTCTCCGTCTGCTTCTGCTTCTTCTGCTTCCCCTCCTTCTCTTTCTGCTTCTCCTTCTGTTTCTGCTTCTCCTTCTGCTTCTTCTTCTTGTCCTTCTCCTGTTTCTTCTGCTTCTGCTTCTCCTGTTTCTGCATCTCCTGCTTCTCCTTCTGCTTCTCTTTCTGCTTCTCCTGCTGCTTTTCCTTCTCCTGCTCCTTCTTTTGCTTATCTTTCTGCTTCTCATTCTGTTTCTCCTTCTCCTTCTCCTTCTCGTTCTTCTGCTTTTCCTTCTGCTTCTCCTTCTGCTTCTGCATCTTCTGCTTCTTCTGCTACTGCCTCTGCTTCTTCTGTTTCTTCTGCTTCTCCTCCTGCTTTTGCTTCTCTTTCTGCTTCTGCTTCTCCTTCTGCTTCTCCAGATTCTGCTTCTTCTGCTTCTCCTTCTGCTTCAGGTTCTGCTTCTGCTTCTTCGGCTTCTTCTGCTTCTGCTTCTCCTGCTGCTGCTTCTTCTGCTTCTCTTTCTGCTTTTCCTTCTCTTTCTGCTTCTCCTTCTGCTTCTTCTTCTTCTTCTGTTTCTTCTGTTTCTGCTTCTCCTGCTTCTGCTTCTCCTACTTCTCGTTCTGCTTCTCTTTCTGCTTCTACTTGTCCTTCTCCTTCTTCTGCTTCTCCTTCTGCTTCAATTTCTCCTTCTGCTTCTCATTCTGCTTCTGCGTCTTCTGTTTCTTCTGCTTCTCTTGCTTCTGCTTCTCCTTCTTCTCCTACTTCTCGTGCTGCTTTTCCTTCTGCGTCTCTTTCTGCTTCTGCTTATCCTTTTGCTTCTCCTACTCCTAATCCTTCTTTTTCGCCTTCTCCTTCTTGTTCTTCTGCTTGTCCTGGTGCTTCTGCTTCTGCTTATTCTACTATTTCTGTTTCTTCTGCTTCTGCTTCAGATTGTGCTTCTTCTGTTTCTCCTTCTGCTTCAGATTCTGCTTCTGCTTCTTCGGCTTCTCCTGCTTCTTCTGCTTCTCCTGCTTCTCGTTCTGCTTCTCCTTCTGCTTCTGCTTCTCCTTCTGCTTCTTCTTCTGCTCTTCTCCTTCTTCTGTTTCTTTTGCTTCTGTTTCTTCTGCTTCTTCTTCTTCTGTTTCTTCTTATTCTACTTCTGCTTCTCCTTCTTCTCCTTCTCTTTCTGCTTCTTCTGATTCTCCTGCTTCTCCTTCTTGTTCTCCTTCTGTTTCTGCTTCTCTTTCTGCTTCTGCTTCTCCTTCTGCTGCTCCTTCTCCTTCTTCTTCTTCTGCTTCTCTCACTGCTTCTGCTTCTGCTTCTTTGGCTTATTCTTTTTCTTCTGCTTCAGCTTCTCCTGCTTCTGCTTCTTCTGCTTCTACTGCTTCTCCTTATACTTCTCCTTATGCTTCTCCTTATGCTTCTCCTTATGCTGCTGCTGATTCTTCTTCTTCTTCGTCTTCTTTTTCTTCTCTTTTTTCTGCTTCTGCTTTTCCTGCCTCTTCTGCTTCTACTGCTTCTCTTTCTGCTTCTTGTCCTTCTCCTGTTTTTTCTCCTTCTGCTTCTCTTGCTTCTGCTTCTTCTGCTTTCCCTGCTTCTCTTTCTGCTTCTCCTTCTGCTTCTCCTGCTCCTGCTCCTTCTCTTTCTTCTGTTTCTTCTTCTTCTGCTTCTCCCGCTTGTTCTTCTTCTGCTTCTCCTGCTTCTCGTTCTGCTTCTCTTCGTCGGCATCTCTTTCTATTTCTGCTTCTGCTTCTTCTGATTCTGATTCTTCTCCTTCTTCTTCTCCTTCTGCTTCTGTGTCTTCTGCATTTCCTGCTTCTCCTTCTGCATCTCCTTCTGCTTGTGCTTTTCCTTCTGCTTGTTCTTCTGCTCTGGCTTCTCCTTCTCCTTCTTCTGCTTCTCCGTCTGCTTCTGCTTCTTCTGCTTCCCCTCCTTCTCTTTCTGCTTCTCCTTCTGTTTCTGCTTCTCCTTCTGCTTCTGCTTCTTGTCCTTCTCCTGTTTCTTCTGCTTCTGCTTCTCCTGTTTCTGCATCTCCTGCTTCTCCTTCTGCTTCTCTTTCTGCTTCTTCTGCTGCTTTTCCTTCTCCTGCTCCTTCTTCTGCTTCTCTTTCTGCTTCTCATTCTGTTTCTCCTTCTCCTTCTCCTTCTCGTTCTTCTGCTTTTCTTCTGCTTCTCATTCTGCTTCTGCATCTTCTGCTTCTTCTGCTACTGCCTC
>NW_012305478.1:0-2820 GCF_000151885.1 Dipodomys ordii
TCCCCCCGCTGTGTCCTGCTGTGTCCTCGCTGGGTCTCCCGCTGGGTCCCGCTGTGTCCCCCGCTGTGTCCCGCTGTGTCCCGCTGTGTCCTCGCTGTGTCCCCCCGCTGTGTCCCGTTGTGTTCCTAGCTGTGTACCCCGTTGTGTCCCGCTGTATCGACTCTGTGTCCCACTGGGTTCCGCTGTTTCCTTCCTGTGTTCCCCGCTGTGTCTCGTTGTGTCCCCGCTGTATCGATGCTGTGTCCCTGCTGTGTCCTGCTGTTTCCCGCTCTGTCCTCGCTGTGTCCCCAGCTGTGTCCCGTTGTGTCCCCAGCTGTGTCCCCCGCTATGTCCCGCTGTGTGTACTGCTGTGTCCACGCTGTGTCCCGCTGTGTCTCGCTGTGTCCCGCTGTGTCCTCTCTGTGTCCCCTGCTATGTTCCGCTGTGTCCTCGCTGTGTCCCCCGCTGTGTCCTGCTGTGTCCCCATTGTGGCCCCCGCTGTGTCGCGCTGTGTCCCGCTGTGTCCCCCGCTGTGTCCTGCTGTGTCCCCCGCTGTGTCACCAATGTGTCCCGCTGTGTCCTCGCTGTGTCCCGCTGTGTCTCGCTGTGCCCCCACTCTGTCCCGTTGTGTCCACAGCTGGGTACCACGCTGTGTAACACTGTGTCCCCGCTGTATGGACGCTGTGTCCTGTTGTATCCCGCTGTGTCCTTGCTGTGTTCCCCGCTGTGTCCCGCTGTGTCCCCAACTGTGTCACCCGCTGTGTCCCGCTGTGTCCTCGCTGGGTCCCCCGCTGTGTCCCGCTGTGCCCCCTGCTGTGTTCTGCTGTGTCCCGCTATGTCTCGCTCGGTCCCTGCTGTGTCCCGCTGTGTCCCCGCTGTGTGCCCGCCTATGTCCTGCTGTGTACTCCATTGTGTCCAGCTGTGTCACACCTGTGTCTTGCTTTGGCCCCTCTCTGTCTCCGCTGTCCCCCGCTGTGTCCCCCGCTGTGTCCCGCTGTGTCCCGCTGTGTCCCCCACTTTGTCCCGCTGAGTCCCCTCTGTGTCACCGCTGTGTCCCGCTGTGTCCTCGCTGTGTCCCCCGCTGTCTGCCGCTTTGTCCCCGCTGTGTCCCTAGCTGTGTCCCGCTGTGTCCCACTGTGTACCCCGTTGTGTCCCACTATGTTCCCGCAGTGTCCCCGCTGTGTCCCGCTGTGTCCCGCTGGGTACTCTCTGTGTCCCCCGCAGTGTCCCGTTGTGTCCCCAGCTATGCACCCTGCTGTGTCCCGCTGTGTCCCCGCTGAAACGACGCTGGGTCCCGCTGGGTCCCGCTATGTCCTCCATGTGTTCCCCGCTGTGTCCCGTTGTGTCCCCAGTTGTGTACCTCGCTGTGTCCCGCTGTGTCCCCGCTGAAACGACGCTGGGTCCCGCTGGGTCCCGCTGTGTCCTCCCTGTGTCCCCCGCTGTGTCCCGCTGTGTCCCACTGTGTCCACCACTGTGTCCCACGCTGTGTTCCTCTGGGTCCTCGCCGTGTCCCGCTCTATCCCGCTGTGTCATCGCTCTGTCCCCCGGTGTGTCCCACTGTGTCCCCGCTGTGTCCCAAGCTGTGTCCCGCTGTGTACCCCACTGTGTCCCTCTCTGTGTCCGGCTGTGTCCCCCGCTGTGTCCCGCTGTGTCCCGCTGTGTCCTGCTGTATACTGCTGTGTCCCCCGCTGAGTCCCGCTGTGTCCCCGCTGTGTCCCGCTGTGTTCCCCATGTGTCCCACGCTGTGTCCCACCGTGTCCCACTGTGTCCCCCACTGTTTCCCCCGCTGTGTCCGGCTGTGTCCCCCGCTGTGTCCCGCTGTATCCACTGCTGTGTCCCCTCTGTGTCCCGCTTTTTCCCCGGCTGTGTCCCGCTGTGTCCTCACTGTGTCCCCCGCTGTATCCCGCTGTGTCCTCGCTGTGTCCCCAGCTGTGTCCCGCTGTGTCCCCCGCTTTGTCCCTCTGTGTCCCACTGTGTCCCCGCTGTGTCCCGCTGTGTCCCGCTGTGTCCCCGGTGTGCCCGCTGTGTTCCGCTGTGTACCCCGCTGTGTCCAGCTATGTCACCGCTGTGTTCCGCTGTGGCCCATCTCTGTCTCCGCTGTCCCCCGCTGTGTCCCCCACTGTGTGCCGCTGTGTCCCGCTATGTCCCCCGCTTCATCCCGCTTTGTCCCCCGCTGTGTCCTCGCTGTGTCCCCTGTTGTGTCCCACTGTGTCCTCACTGGGTAGCCCACTGTGTCCCGTTGTGTCCCCAGCTGTGTACCTCGCTGTGGCCCAATGTGTCCTCGCTGTGTCATGCTCTGTCCTGCTCTGTCCCCCGCTGTGTCCCCCGCTGTGTCCCGCTGTGTCCCGTTGTGTCCCGCTGTGTCACACTGTGTCACACTGTGTCCCGTGTTGTCCCTCTTTGTCCCCCGCTGTGACCTCGCAGTGTTTCCCGCTGTGTCCCGCTGTGTCCTTGCTGTGTTCCCCGCTGTGTCCCGCTGTGTCCACCGTTGTGTCCACCGCTGTGTCCTCGCTGTGTACCGCTGTGTACCCCGCTGTGTCCCGCTATGTTCCCGCAGTGTCCCGCTGTTCCCTCTGTGTCCCGCTGTGTCCTCGCTGTGTCCCCGCTGTGTCCCGTTGTGTCCCCAGCTGTGTACCTCGCTGTGGCCAAATGTGTCCTTGCTGTGTCTTGCTCTGTCCTGCTCTGTCCCCGCTGTGTCCCCCGCTGTGTCCCTGCCGTGTCCCTGGTGTGTCCCCGCTGTGTCCCGCTGTGTCCCGCTTTGTCCTCGCTGTGTCCCAAGCTGTGTTCCGCTGTGTCCCCCGCTGTGTCCCGCTGTGTCCCGCTGTGTCCCTGCTGTGTCCC
>NW_012305479.1:0-2820 GCF_000151885.1 Dipodomys ordii
CCTCTTCTGCTTTTCATCTGCTTCTGCTCTCTGCTCTGCTCTCTGCTTCTCTGCTTCTCTTCTCATTCTCTTTCTCTTTCTGCTTCTGCTTATCATTCTGTTTCTCCTACTCCTAATCCTTCTCTGTCTCCTTCTCCTTCTTCTTCTTCTTCTGCTTCTCCTGCTTCTTATCTTCTTCTTCTTCTTCTTCTTCTTCTTCTTCTTCTTCTTCTTCTTCTTCTGCTTTTTCTGTTTCTTCTTCTTCTGCTTCAGCTTCTGCTTCTTTTTCTTCTCCTTTTGCTTCTGCTTCTCCGTCTGCTTCTGCTTCTGCTCTTCTCCTTCTTCTGTTTCTTCTGCTTCTGCTTCTCCTTCTGCTTTTCCTTCTATTTCTCCTTCTCGTTCTTCTGCTATTCCTTCTGCTTCTCTTTCTGGTTCTGCATCTTCAGCTTCTTCTGCTACTGATTCTGCTTCTTCTGTTTCTTCTGCTTCTCCTTCTGCTTTTGCTTCTCTTTCTGCTTTTGCTTCTCCTTCTGGTTCTCCTTCTGCTTCTCCAGATTCTGCTTCTTCTGCTTCTCCTGCTTCTCCTTCTGCTTCTGCTTCTTCTGCTTCTCCTGCTATTCCTTCTGCATCTTCTTCTGCTTCTGTTTCTCCTTCTCCTTCTTCTGCTTCTCCTTCTGATTCTCCTTCTGCTTCTTCTTCTTCTGCTTTACCTGCTTCTCTTTCTGCTTCTCCTTCTACTTCTCCTTCTGTTTCTCCTTCTCCTTCCTGTTTTTCTGCTTTCCTTCTGCTTCTGCAACACCTGCTACTGCTTCTACTTCTTCTGTTTTTTCTGCTTCTCCTTCTGCTTTTGATTCTCTTTCTGCTTCTGCTTCTCCTTCTGCTTCTCATTCTGCTTCTCCAGATTCTGCTTCTTCTGCTTCTCCTGCTTATCCTTCTGCTTCAGGTTCTGCTTCTGCTTCTTCGGATTCTTATGCTTCTGCTTCTCCTGCTTCTGCTTCTTCTGCTTTCCCTCCTTCTCTTTCTGCTTCTCCTTCTGTTTCTGCTTCTCTTTCTGCTTCTGCTTCTTGTCCTTCTCCTGTTTCTTCTGCTTCTGCTTCTCCTGTTTCTGCATCTCCTGCTTCTCCTTCTGCTTCTCTTTCTGCTTCTCCTGCTGCTTTTCCTTCTCCTGCTCCTTCTTCTGCTTCTCTTTCTGCTTCTCATTCTGTTTCTCCTTCTCCTTCTCCTTCTCGTTCTTCTGCTTTTCCTTCTGCTTCTACATCTTCTGCTACTGCCTCTACTTCTTCTGTTTCTTCTGCTTCTCCTTATGCTTCTCCGTCTGCTTTTGCTTCTCTTTCTGCTTCTGCTTCTCCTTCTGCTTCTCCAGATTCTGCTTCTTCTGCTTCTCCTGTATCTCCTTATGCTTCAGGTTCTGCTTCTGCTTCTTCGGCTCCTTCTGCTTCTGCTTCTCCTGCTGCTGCTTCTTCTGCTGCTCCTGCTTCTATTTCTGCTTTTCCTTCTGTTTCTGCTTCTGCTTCTGCTTCTTCTCCTTCTTATGTTTCTTCTGCTTCTGCTTCTCCTGCTTCAGCTTCTCCTGCTTCTCGTTGTGCTTCTCCTTCTGCTTCTCTTTATGCTTCACCTTCTCCTTCTTCAACTTCTACTTCTGCTTCTCCTTCTCCTTCTGCTTCAATTTCTCCTTCTGCTTCTCATTCTGCTTCTGCGTCTTCTGTTTCTTCTGCTTCTGCTGCTTCTGCTTCTCCTACTTCTCGTGCTGCTTCTCATTCTGCGTCTCTTTCTGCTTCTGCTTATTGTTTTGCTTTTCCTACTCCTAATCCTTCTCTTTCGCCTTCTCCGTCTTCTTCTTCTGCTTCTCCTGCTGCTTCTGCTTCTGCTTATTCTACTATTTCTGTTTCTTCTGCTTCTGCTTCAGATTGTGCTTCTTCTGTTTCCCTTGCTTCAGATTCTGCTTCTGCTTCTTCGGCTTCTCCTGTTTCTTCTGCTTCTGCTTCTCCTGATTCTTCTGCTTCTCCTGCTTCTCTTTCTGCTTCTCCTTCTGCTTCTGCTTCTCCTTCTGCTTCTGCTTCTGCTCTTCTCCTTCTTCTGTTTCTTTTGCTTCTGTTTCTTCTGCTTCTTCTTCTTCTGTTTCTTCTGACTCTACTTCTGTTTCTTCTTCTTCTGTTTCTTCTGACTCTACTTCTGCTTCTCCTTCTTCTCCTCTTTCTGCTTCTACTTCTGCTTCTTCTGCTTCTCCTGTTTTTCCTTCTTGTTCTCCTTCTGTTTCTGCTACTCTTTCTGCTTCTGCTTCTCCTTCTGCTGCTCCTTCTCCTTCTCCTTCTTCTGCTTCTCCCACTGCTTCTGCTTCTGCTTCTTTTGCTAATTCTTTTTCTTCTGTTTCTGCTTCTCCTGCTTCTGCTTCTTCTGCTTCTACTGCTTCTCCTTATGCTTCTCCTTATGCTGATGCTTCTTCTTCTTCGTCTTCTTCTTCTTCTTCTTCTTCTTCTTCTTCTTCTTCTTCTTCTTCTTCTTCTTCTTCTTCTTCTTCTTCTTCCTCTTCTTCTCCTTCTCTTTCTTCTGCTCATGATTTTCCTGCTTCTTCTGCTTCTAGTGCTTCTCTTTCTGCTTCTCATTCTGCTTCTGCTTCTCCTAATGCTTCTCCTATTGCTTCTGCTGCCCTTCCTTCTCCTTCTTCTTCTCCTACTTCTGCTTCTCCTTCTGCTTCTGCTTCTTCTGCTTCTCCTGCTTCTCCTTCTGCATCTTCTGCTGCTTCTGCTTCTCCTTCTGCTGCTTCTTCTGCTTCTTCTTCTCCTTCTTCTGCTTCTCCTTCTGATTCTCCTTCTGCTTCTCCTTCTGTTGCTCCTTCTCCTT
>NW_012305480.1:0-2820 GCF_000151885.1 Dipodomys ordii
TCTGTCCCCGCTGTGTCCCGCTGTGTCCCGCTGTGTCTGCTGTGTCCCTGCTCTGTGCCGCTGTGTCCACCGCTGTGTCCCGCTGTGTCCACTGCTGTGTCCCCGCTGTGTCCCGTTGTATCCCCCGCTGTGTCCCGCTGTGTCCTCGCTGTGTCCCCCGCTGTGTCCCGCTGTGTCCCACTCTGTCCCCCGCAGTGTCCCCCGCTGTGTCCCCACTGTGTCCCCGCAGTGTCCCGCTGTGTCCCGCTGTGTCCCCCGCTGGGTCTCCGCTGTGTCCCATGCTCTTTCCCCCGCTTAGTCCCCTCTGTGTCCCCGCTATGTCCCGCTCTGTCCTCACTGTCTTCGCCGCTGTCTCCCGGTTTGTCCTCCGCTGTGTCGCACTGTGTCCCGCTGTGTCCTCGCTGTGTCCTGCTGTGACCTCGCTGTGTCCCCCGCTGTGTCCCGCTCTGTCCCTCGCTGTGTCACGCTGTGTCACGCTGTGTCCCACTCTGTCCCCGCTTTGTCCCGCTTTGTCCCCCGCTGTGTCCCCCGCTGTGTCCTCGCTGAGTCCCTGCTTTTTCCCGCTGTGTCCCCCTCTGTGTCACGCTGTGACCAGTGCTGTGTCCCCGCTGTGTCCAGCTGTGTCCCCGATGTGTCCTGCTGTGACCCCGCTGTGTCCGCGCTGTGTCTGCGCTGTGTCCCGCTGTGTATCCCGCTGTGTCCAGCTGTGTCCCCGCTGTGTCCCGCTGTGTCCCCCACTGTGTCCCGATATGTCCCCTGCTGTGTCCCCCGCTTTGTCCCGCTGTTTCCTCTGCTGTGTCCCGCTGTGTCCACTGCTGTTACCCTGCTGTATCTTGTTGTGTCCGCGTTGTCCTGCGCTGCGTCCCGCTGTGTCCCCTGCTTTGTCCCGCTGTGTCCTCGCTGTGTCAGCCGCTGTGACCTCTGTGTCCCGCTGTGTCCCCGCTGTGTCCCGCTGTCTCCCCGCTGTTTCCCCGCTGTGTCCCTGCTGTATCCCGCTGTGTACCCTGCTGTGTCCAGCTGTCTCCCCGCTGTGTCCCGCTCTGTCCCCCGCTCTGTCCCCTGCTGTGTCCTGCTGTGTCCCCCACTGTGTCCCGTTGTGTTCCAGCTGTGTACCCCGCTGTGTCCCCCTGTGTCGTCGCTGTATCGACGCTGTGTCCCGCTCTGTCCCCCGCTCTGTCCTCCGCTGTGTCTCCCGCTGAGTCCATGCTGTGTCCCCGCTTTGTCCCGCTGTGTCCCGCTGTGTCCCCCTTGTGTCCCGTTTTGTCCCCAGCTGTGTTCCCCGCTCTGTCCTCCGCTTTGTCCAGCTGTATCCCACATTGTGTCCCACTGTGTCCCGCTGTGTCCCCCGCTTTGTCCCGCTGTGTGCCCGCAGTGTCCCCGCTTTGTCCCGCTGTGTCCCACAGTGTCCCGTAGTGTCCCGCTTTGTCCCCCGCTGTGTCTCCCGCTGAGTCCCCTTTTTGTTCCGCTGTGTCCCCCGCTGGGTCCCCTGCTGTGTCCCCGCTGTGTCCCACTGTGTTCCGCTGTGTTCCGTTGTGTCCTCGCTGTGTCTCCTGCAGTGTCCCGCTGTGTCTTCACTGTTTCCCCTGCTGTGTCCCGCTGTGTCCCCCACTGTGTCCCGCTCTGTCCCGCTGTGTCCCCCACTGTGTCGCCCGCTGTGTCCCTGCTGTGTCCCCCTCTGTCCCCCGCTGTGTCCCCCGCTGTGTCCCCGCTGTGTCTCCGCTGTGTCCCGCTGTGACCCCGCTGTGTCCCCGCTGTGTCTGCGCTGTGTCCCGCTGTGTACCCCGCTGTGTCCAGCTTTGTCCCCGCTGTGTCCCGCTGTGTCCCCCACTGTGTCCCGATATGTCTCCTGCTGTTTCCCCCGCTGTGTCCCGCTGTGTCCCACGCTGTGTCCCACTGTGTCCACTGCTGTTTCCCCGCTGTATCTTGCTGTGTCCCGCTTTGTCCCGCGCTGTGTCCCGCTGTGTCCTCTGATTTGTCCCGCTGTGTCCTCGCTGTGTCCCCCCCTGTGACCGCTGTGTCCCGCTGTGTCCCGCTGTGTCCCAGCTGTGTCCCGCTGTGTCCCCGCTGTGTCCCTGCTGTGTCCCGCTGTGTACCCTGCTGTGTCCAGCTCTCTCCCCGCTGTGTCCCGCTGTGTCCCCCGCTCTGTCTCCTGCTGTGTCCCGCTATGTCCCGCTGTGTCCCCCACTGTGTCCAGTTGTGTCCCAGCTGTGTACCCCGCTGTGTCCCCCTGTGTCGTCGCTGTATCGACACTGTTTCCCACTGTGTCCCGCTGTGTCCCCAGCTCTGTCCTCCGCTGTGTCCCCCGATGAGTCCACGCTGTGTCCCCGCTGTTTCCCACTGTGTCCCGCTGTGTCCCGCTGTGTCCCCCTTGTGTCCCGTTGTGTCCCCAGCTGTGTACCCCGCTGTGACCTGCTGTGTCCCACTGTGTTCCTCTGTGTCCCGTTGTGTCCACGCTGTGTCTCCTGCAGTGTCCGGCTGTGTCTTCGCTGTGTCCCACTGTGTCCCGCTGTGTCCTCGCTGTGTCCCCCGCTGTGTCCCGCTCTGTCCTTCGCTGTGTCCTGCTGTGTCCCGCTGTGTCCCTTTGAGTCCCCGCTGTGTCCCACTGTTTCCTCACTGTGTCCCCTGCTGTGTCCCGCTGAGTCCTCGCTGGATCCCCCGCTCTGTCCCGTTGTGTCCTCACTGTATCCCCCGCTTTGTCCCGCAGTGTCCCCAGCTGTGTCCCCCTCTGTGTCCCCCGCTGTGTCCCGCTGTGTCCCCTGCTGTGTCCCGCTGTGTCCAGCTGTGTTCCCGCTGTGTCCCGCTAAGTCCAGCTGTGTCCCC
>NW_012305481.1:0-2820 GCF_000151885.1 Dipodomys ordii
TCACCACTGTCCCCCTCTGTGTCCCGCTGTGTCCCGCTTTGTCCCCGCTGTGTCTCTGCTGTGTCACTGCTCTCTGCCCGCTGTCCCCTGCTCTGTCCCGCTGTGTCCCTGGGTGTTCCCCGATGTGTCACCCGCTGTGTCCCCGCTGTGTCACCGCTGTGTCACCGCTGTGTCCAGCTGTGGCCCGCTGTGTCCCGCTGTGTCCCCTGGGTGTCCACCTCTGTGTCCCACTGTGTCCCCGCTGTGTCCCCCGCAGTGTCCCCCACTATGTCCCCACTGTGTCCCCCTCTGTGTCCAGCTGTGTTCCGCTGTGTCCCCGCTGTGTCCAGCTGTGTCGCCGCAGTGTCCCCTGCTGTGTCCCGCTGTTTCCCTGCTGTGTCCTTGCTGTGTCCCCCAGCTGTGTCCCGCTGTGTCCCGCTGTGTCCTGCTGTGTTCCGCTGTGTCCCCCGCTGTGGCCCCGCTGTGTCCCGCTGTATCCCCCGCTGTGTCCCGCTGTGTCCCCGCTGTGTCCACCTCTGTGTCCCCGCTGTGTCCCGCTGTGTCCCGCTGTGTCCCCCACTGTGTCCTCCTTGTGTCCCGCTATTTCCCCGCTTTGTCCCCTCTTTGCCCCCCGCTGTGTCCCCCGCGGTGCTCCGCTGTGTCCTCGCTCTGTCCCCCGCTCTGTCCCTTACTGGGTCCCGCTGTGTCCCCCGCTGTGTCTCACTGTGTCCCCGCTGTGTCAGCGGTGTCCCTGTTGTCCCCATTTGTGTTCCCGCTGTCCCCCACTCTGTCCCGCTGTGTCCACTGTGTTCCCGCTGTCCCCTGCTGTGTCCCGCTGTGTCTCTGATGTTTCCCCGCTGTGTCCCGCTGTGTCCCTCTGGCTGGCTGTTTCCCGCTGTGTCCCGCTGTGACCCCCGCTGTGTCCCTCGCTGTGACCTGCTTTGTGTCCCGCTGTGTCCTGCTGTGTCCTCCCTTGTCCCCGCTGTGTCCCACTATGTTCCCTGCTGTGTCCTCGCTGTGTCCCGCTGTGTCCTTCGCTGTGTCCCCGTCGTGTCACACTGTGTTCCCGCTGTGTCACCCGGTGTGTCCCTCTGTTTCCGTACTGTGTCCCACTGTGTCCCCCTATGTCCCGCTGTGTCCGGCTGTGTCCCCGCTGTGTCCCCGCTGTGTTCCCCGCTGTGTCCCGCTGTTTCCCCTCTTTGTCCCGCGCTGTGTCCCGCTGTGTCCCCCCATGTGTTCTCCGCTGTGTCCCGCTGTGTCCACCATTGTGCCCTCCGGTGTGTCCCGCTGTGTCCCCCACTGTGT
Organism: Dipodomys ordii; assembly: GCF_000151885.1. Lineage (NCBI taxonomy): Eukaryota > Metazoa > Chordata > Mammalia > Rodentia > Heteromyidae > Dipodomys > Dipodomys ordii. Next base: position 1,285 of record NW_012305481.1, read on the forward strand.
CCCGCTGTGTCCCCCGCTGTGTCCCCCTCTGTGTCCTGCTGTGTCCTCCCTTGTCCCCCGCTGTGTCCCGCTGTGTCCCCCTCTGTGTCCCCGCTGTGTCCCGCTGTGTCCCTCGCTGTGTCCCCGCTGTGTCCCACTGTGTCCCCGCTGTGTCCCCCGTTGTGTCCCTCTGTGTCCTCACTGTGTCCCGCTGTGTCCCCGCTGTGTCATCCTATGTCCCGCTGTGTCCTGCTGTGTCACCGCTGTGTCCCCGTTGTGTCGCCCGCTGTGTCCCGCTGTTTCCCGCTGTGTCCCGCGCTGTGTCTCCGATGTTTCCCCGCTGTGTCCCGCTGTGTACCGTTGTCTCCCCTGCTTTGTCCTCCGCTGTGCCCCGCTGTGTCCCGCTGTGTTCCCCGCTGTGTCCCCCGCTTTGTCCCCCAATGTGTTCCCTCTGTGTCCCCCGCTGTGTCCTCGCTGTGTCCCCCGATGTGTCAATGCTGTGTCCCGGCTGTGTCCCTCTGTGTCCTGCTGTGTCCCCCGCAGTGTCCCCCGCCGTGTCCCCACTGTGTCCCCCGCTGTGTCCAGCTCTGTCCCGCTGTGTTCCCGCTGTGTCACGCTGTGTCCCCACAGTGTCCCCCGCTGTGTCCCGCTGTTTCCCTGCTGTGTCCCCGCTGTGTACCCCCGCTGTGTCCAGCTTTGTCCTGCTGTGTCCCCCTGTGTCCCATGGTGTCATGCTTTGTCTCCAGCTGTGTCATCCGATCAGTCCCCGCTGTGTCCCCGCTGTGTCCCGCTGTGTCCCCGCTGTCCCCCGCTGTGTCTCCCGCTGTGGCCCTGCTGTGTCCCACTGTGTCCCCGTTGTGTCCCTCTGTGTCCACACTGTGTCCCACAGTGTCCCCGCTGTGTCCCCCTATGTCCCGCTGTGTCCGGCTGTGTCCCCGCAGTCCCCTGCTGTGTCCCGCTATGTCCCAATGTGTTCCCTGCTGTGTCCCCGCTGTGTACCCCCGCTGTGTCCAGCTTTGTCCTGCTGTGTCCCCCTGTGTCCCATGGTGTCATGCTTTGTCTCCAGCTGTGTCATCCGATCAGTCCCCGCTGTGTCCCCGCTGTGTCCCGCTGTGTCCCCGCTGTCCCCCGCTGTGTCTCCCGATGTGGCCCTGCTGTGTCCCACTGTGTCCCCGTTGTGTCCCTCTGTGTCCACACTGTGTCCCGCTGTGTCCCCGTTGTGTCCCTCTGTGTCCGCACTGTGTCTCGCTGTGTCCCCGCTGTGTCCCCCTATGTCCCGCTGTGTCCGGCTGTGTCTCCCGCTGTGTCCTCCGCTGTGTCCAGCTTTTTCCCCCACTGTGTCTTCTGGTGTGTCCCGCTGTGTTCCCCGCTGTGTCCTGCTGTGTCCCGTGCTGTGTCCCGCTGTGTCCTCTGCTGTGTCCCGCGCTGTCCCGCTGTGTACCGCGCTGTGTCCTGCTTTGTCCCCGCTGTGTCCTGCTGTGTCCACCTCTGTGTCCCGCTGTGTTCCCCGCTGTGTCCTGATGTGTCCCCGCTGTGTCCCCCGCTGTGTCCTCACTG
>NW_012305482.1:0-2820 GCF_000151885.1 Dipodomys ordii
CCTCTATGTCCCCTGCTGAGTCCCCTCTGTGTCCGCGCTGTGTCCAGGTGTGTCCTCGCTGTGTCCTCCGCTGTCTCCCGCTTTGTCCCACGCTGTGTCCTACTGTGTCCCTGCTGTGTCCGGCTGTGTCCCCCGCTGTCTCCCGCTTTGTCCCACTCTGTGTCCTACTGTGTCCCACTGTGTCCCTGCTGTGTCCCCCGCTGTGTCCCGCTGTGTCCCGCTGTGTCCCCCCGCTGTGTCCTGCTGGGTCCCGCGGTGTCCCCGCTGTGTCCCTGCTGTGTCCGGCTGTGTCCCCGGCTGTGCCCCGCAGTGTCCCGATGTGTCCCGCTCTGTCCCCCACTGTGTCCCCCAATGAGTCCTCTATGTGTCGCCGCTGTGTCCCGCTGTGTCCTCGCTGTGTCCCCTGCTGTCTCCCGCATTGTCCCACACTGTGTCCCACTGTGTCCCGCTGTGTCCTCGCTGTGTCCCCTGCTGTGTCCTGCTGTGTTCCCGCTGTGTCCCAAGCTGTGTCCCGCTATGTCCCGCTGTGTGCCCCGCTGTGTCCCACTATGTTCCCGCAGTGTCCCCGCTGTATCCCCGCTGTGTACTCGCTGTGTTCCCCGCTGTGTCCCGCTGTGTCCCCCGCTGTCCCGCTGTGTCTACTGCTGTGTCCCCACTGTGTCCCGCTGTGTCCTCGCTGTTTCCCACGCTGTGTTCTGCTGTGTCCTCGCTGTGTCCCCCGTTGTGTCCCGTTGTGTCCCCAGCTGTGTACCCCACTGTGTCCCGCTGTGTCCCCGCTGTATCGACGCTGTGTCCCCGCTGTATCGTCGCTGTGTCCCGCTGGGTCCCGCTGGGTCCTCCATGTGTTCCCCGCTGTGTCCCGCTATGTACCCCTCTGTGTCCCTCGCTGTGACCCGCTGTGTCCCGCTGTGTACTTCTGTGTCCCCTGCTGTGTCCCGCTATGTCCCCGCTGTGTCCCAATGTGTTCACGCTGTGTCCCGCGCTGGGTCCCGCTGGGTCCCCCCTGTTTCCCCCGCTGTGTCCCGCTGTGTCCGGCTGTGTCCCCCGCTGTGTCCCCTGCTGTGTCCCCTGCAGTGTCAGCGCTGTGTCCCGCTGTGTCCTCGTTGTGTCCCCCGCTGTCTCCTGCTCTGTACCCCGCTGTGTCTCAAGCTTTGTCCCCGCTGTGTCCCACTGTGTCCCGCTGTGTCCCGCTGTGCCCCCACTGTGTCCTGTTGTGTTCACAGCTGTGTACCACGCTGTGTAACGCTGTGTCCCCGCAGTATCGACGCTGTGTACCGCTGGGTCCCGCTGTGTCCTCGCTGTGTTCCCCGCTGTGTCCCGCTGTGTCCCCCCTGTGTGCCCCTCTGTGTCCGACTGTGTCCCGCTGTGTCCCCCGCTGTGTCCCCCGCTGTTTCCCTATGTGTCCCACGCTTTGTCCCCCTGTGTCCCCGTAGTTTCCCCGCTGGGTCCCGCTGTGTCCCCCCTGTGTGCCCCTCTGTGTCCCACTGTGTCCCGCTGTGTCCCCCGCTGTGTCCCCCGCTGTGTCCCTATGTGTCCCACGCTTTGTCCCCCTGTGTCCCCGCAGTTTCCCCGCTGTGTCCCGCTGTTTCCCACTGTGTTCTGTGGTGTCCCGCTTTGTTCCCCGCTGTGTCCCCCGGTGAGTCGCCGCTGTGTCCCCGCTTTGTCCCGCTGAGTCCTCCATGTGTCCCCCGCTGTGTCCCGCTGTTTACAGCTGTGTCCCCCGCTGTGTCCCCCGCTGTGTCCCCGCAGTGTCAGCGCTGTGTCCCGCTGTGTCCTCGCTGTGTCCCCCACTGTGTCCCGCTGTGTCCCCCGCTGTGCCCTGCAGTGTCCCGCTCTGTCCCGCTGTGTCCTCGCTGTGTCCCTGCTGTGTCCCCCCTGTCTCCAGCTCTGTCACCTGCTGTGTCTCATGCTTTGTCCCCGCTGTGTCCCACTGCGTCCCGCTGTGTCCCGCTGTGCCCCCACTGTGTCCCGTTGTGTCCACAGCTTTGTACCATGCTGTGTAATGCTGTGTCTCCGCTGTATCTACGCTGTGTCCCGCTGGGTGCCGCTGTGTCCTCGCTGTGTTCCCCGCTGTGTCCAGCTGTTTCCCCCACTGTGTCCCCAACTGTGTCCTCGCTGTGTCCCCTGCTGTGTCCCGATGTGTCCCGCTGTGTCCTCGCTATGTCCCGCTCTGTGTCCCGCTGTGTCCCCCGCCGTGTCCCGCTGTGTCCCGCTGAGTCCCGCTGCGTCCCCGCTGTGTCCCGCTGTGTCCCGCTTTGTCCCACACTGTGTCCCGCAGTGACCCCGCTGTGTCCCGCTGTGTCCCACTGTGTCCTGTTGTGTCCCGCTTTTTCTCCCGCTGTGTCCCCGGCTGAGTCTCGCTGTGTCCCCACTGTGTCCTCTCTGTGTCCCCCGCTGTGTCCTGCTCTGTTCCCCACTGTGTCTCCCGTTTTGTCCCTGCTGTGCCCTGCTGTGTCCCGCTGTGTCCCGCTGGGTCCCCCACTGTGTCCCGTTGTGTCAACAGCTGTGTACTCCGCTGTGTCCTGCTGTGTACCCGCTGTATCGACGCTGTGTCCCGCTGGGTCCCGCTGTGTCTGTCTCTGTGTTCCCCACTGTGTCCCGCTCTGTCTCCTGCTGTGTCCAATGCTGTGTCCCCCGCTGTGTCCCGCTGTGTCCTGCTGTGTCCCCCGCTGTGTCCTTGCTGTGTCCCTGCTGGGTCCCGCTGGGTCCCACAGTGTCCCCAGGAGTGTCCCGCTGTGTCACCGCTGTGTCCCGCTGTGTCCCCACTCTATCGACGCTGTGTCCCGCTGGGTCCCGCTGTGTCCTCTCTTTGTCCCCGCT